>NW_023331810.1:0-48458 GCF_011100685.1 Canis lupus familiaris | reverse complement strand
CCACTTTGGCTGTCAAAAAATTCTCTTTGACTTTATCCACAGAGCACAGATGGCCCCTTGCTTAGCCATCAGATGAGCAGATAGGAGAAAATTTCAAATTCCCAGAGAAATGACATGAAGCTCCGCATCACAGAAAATGGTGGTCAAGGTTATTAGCGAGATGGCGCCATGCTCTACCACCCTACACAAAGGATTCTTAGTTGTCACAACAGGTTTATTTTCTTAGGAGTTCTGTTAGCTCACACCTAAACAAATAT
Organism: Canis lupus familiaris; assembly: GCF_011100685.1. NCBI lineage: Eukaryota > Metazoa > Chordata > Mammalia > Carnivora > Canidae > Canis > Canis lupus. The sequence goes on along the minus strand of NW_023331810.1, from coordinate 48,201 downwards.
TTTAATATTAAAATATATTTCTTGGAAGTATGTGCTGGGCAGAAAACACTCTGAAAGGACCCCATATCCTCCACCCCAAGAATATTTTTTAAAGCACAAAAATAAGCAAATAAGAAATTGGAATGCACCATATATCAGTGCTTCTCAAACTCAAACAGATTATCAATTAGAGTGCCTGCAGTGGGCTCTGAGATTCTGGGGCTACGGTAAACTCATAGGTGATATCAGTGATGCTGATGTGCAGATGACCATTTGAATACCAAGGCAATAGATTATTTTGCAAGTATTGCAATGGAGACCTTTCCAAAGCTGAACATTTTACTCTCACATCTCCTTCCAAGTTACTTAAATATATTCCTGAATTTTGGAGAGACCTTGCAAATTGCTTATTTTTATATGGAAAGAAGATGAGAAAGATATAAGAATAATTAAAAAAAACTTCTGTGTTTTCTCAAAAGAAAATAAATTTTATTTCAAATATAGTTTATCAATATGTTTGGTTGAATGATGAAGCCAGTAAAATATCAAATAATATTTTAGGTTACATTCAGAAAGCAAACCATTTATAGACAATTTATAATGTGCCCAGATCTATGCCACTAGTAGCAGCAGACACAAAAAGATAAAAGGAGACTGCTGTCGAGAAATTTAATTTCATTGAGAATACAGATAGATACATATGCACCCAGTCCCAGAGTCATTCAATACTTACTCGGTGACTCTTCCCACCCACCCACCCACCCCCCAGGCATAGTATGAAGACAGCAAGGCTACACCTTCCTGGCACAAAGACACCCAACCAGCAACCATGCATTTCAAGTCTATACAAGACATGTGGAGATCTACATATAACGAGTAGAATATAAGACCAAATTAAACTTTCATCTTCTACATTTGAGTTGCTTAAACAACTATTTTGATCAAAACTTTAGAGTTTATCAAACATCCTTTTGATACCTATAATAGTCTCAAGGACTATACACAAACAATTCTGATAATTAACAAAAGAAATGAAACAATTCAATCAAATAACATCTGACATCCTTTATTTTCCTAATGAGTATGTCAAATGAGATAATGATTTGTGAGATCCGTTGAATATTGTAATGACTGTACTAATAAAGGGATTAAATTAACACTATTCTCTTGACCTACAATTAGAAATCAATTGTGTAAGGCATAGAAAAGTTTTCTTATTGTTGGGAAAAATTCTTATCAGCATAAAGGCCCATGAGGATATCTGCTGAGGCTCCTTCTATCATGGAGGAATTTGCTAGTGATATGTTCCCTATTGCTTAATCTGCACTTACTGTAATATGATTTTTATAACAAAAATCAAGGTTAAAATCATGTTAACATGTGTGTTCTGTTGAAAGATTCAGAAGACAACAACTTGTCAGATCTTGACTTTCTCTTGAAAAGAAAATGTCCAAAAAATTTAAACTACTAATGTGGAGAGCCCACCCTCCAAGATTCTGACTTAACTGGTTTAGTGAGGTATCTAACTATTGTACTTTTTTTTTTTTTAAGATTTTATTTATTTATTTGAGAGTGAGAAAGAGAGCACATGAGCAAGGGTAGCAAGAAAGGAAGAGAAAGAAGCACTTCCCTGCTGAACAGGGATATGATATGGGGCTGGGATCATGACCTGAGCCAAAGGTGGATGCTTAACCTACTGAACCACCCAGGAACCCTACTATTGAATTTTTTTAAAGTGATTTTAATGTGCTGTCTGGATTGATAACAACTGCATTAATCTATTGGAAGGGTTAAAGTACCTCTGATATTAAATGTAGAATGCTGTAGCCCTGCCAGTTTATAAGCTGTGTAACCTTGGAATTCACCCTTCCTTTCCTTCCTTCCTTCCTTTCCTTCCTTCCTTCCTTCCTTCCTTCCTTCCTTCCTTCCTTCCTTCCTTCCTTCTTCCCCCCCCCCCTCCCCCTCCCTTCTCTTTCTTCTTCCCTTCTTCTTTTCTTCCTAAATTTGAGAGAGAGAGAGAGAAGAGAGAGAGAGAGAGAGCAGGGGGAGGGGTAGAGGGAGGGAGACAAGCAGACTCCAAACTGATCGGGGAACCCAAGGTGGGGCTCCATCCCAGGACCCTGAAATCATGACCTGAGCAGAAATCAAGAGTCAGTCATTTAACCAACTGAGCCAACCAGGCACCCCAGAAACCTAATTTAAACTCTGAGTCTTAGTTTCCTCCCTCATAAAATGTAATAATGCAGTGATTTTTATAGATTATTGCAAATTTATGTAAAGTTTCTCGTGTGTAGTTAATTCAGTGTATCAGTTATTTATCATATCTGTGTGCTTTGGTTGTGGAAAATGTAGTACTGATGACAGAGTAAAAGCAGTGGTAAGACTCTTTAGGGAAGGTTGGCTAAAAGTATTCTGAGAACTTTGCAAATGTCATGGTATAAAGCCCAAGCACCACCATGGGCAAAGAAGACTCAGTGTAAGAATCATCAGGGAAAAACAAATCAAAAGTACAATAAGATATTTCTGCACACCTGTCAGAACAGATAAAATTGACAACACAGGAAACAACAGATGTTGGTGAAGATATGGAGAAAGAGGGACCTCTCATACTGTTGGTGGGAACACGAACCAGTGCAACTACTCTGGAAAACAGTATGGAGTTTCCTCAAGAATTTAAAAATAGAGCTACCCTGTGACCCAGCAATTGCACTACTATTTACCCAAAGGATAAAAAATACTGATTCAAAGAGGCACATGCATCCTGATGTTTATAGCAGCATTACCAACAATAGCCAAATTATGGAAAGAGCCCAAATGGCCATCTACTGATAAATGGCATACACAACGGAGTATTACTCAGTGATCAAAAAGAATGAAATCTTGTCATTTGCAACAATGTGGATGGAACTAGACTGTATTATGCTAAGTGAAATCAGAGAAAGACAAATGTAATGTGATTTCACTCATACGTGGCATTTAAGAAATAAAATAGATAAACATAGGAGAAAGGAGAAAAAATAGAAAGAGAGGGAGGCAAACCATAAAAGGAACTCTAAACTATAGAGAATAAATTGAGAGTTGCTGGAGGGGAGTTAGGTGGGGGTGGGGGGCCAAATGAGGGATTTTTTTTTTTTTAAGATTTTATTTATTTGTCAGAGAGTGAGAGGGCACAAGTAGGGGGCGTGGCAGAGGGAAGAGGGAGAAGCAGGGTCCTCACTGAATAGGGAGCCCGATGTGGGGCTTGAACCCAGAACTCTGGGATCATGACCTGAGCCGAAGGCAGCCTTAACAGACTGAGCCACGCACGTGCCCCGAGGGATGAGTATTAAGAAAGGTACTTACTGTGATGAGCACTGGGTATTATATGTAAGCGATGAATCACTAAATTCTATTCTATATGTAATATATGCTATATGTAATATGTTACTAGAATTTAAATAAAAATTAAAAAAAAGAATCAGCTAAAATTACTTTCATTGTTTCTGGGAATGAAGGCACTAACTTAAATGGATACTAATGGATCAACGAAAGAGATTTCTGGACATTACATTCGGACCAATAAATATCTGAAACTTAGCATGTTCAAGACTGACACCTTAATTTCTCTTTAAAAATTGAGATATAATTCACATACCATAAAATTTGCTCTTTTAAAGTGCATGATTCAATACCTTTTTTTTTTTTTTTTTTTAGTATAGTTGGCCCTTGAACAACACAGGTTTGAACTGCACAGGTCCACTTATACATGGGCTTTTTCTTTTTAGGATTATATTTACTTATATGAGTGAGAGAGCAGATGAGAAAGAGCTCAGATGGCAGGGAGGGGCATAGGGACAAGAAAGCTCTTTGCTCAATCCCAGGACTCCAGGATCATGACCTGAGCCCCAGGAGGATGATTAACCAACTGAGCCACGCAGGCCCTTATACATGGACTTTTTGTGATAAATACAGTACAGTACTGTAAATGTATTTTTCTCTTCCTTGTAATTTTCTAAATAACATTGTATTTTCTGTAGCTTACATTATAAAGGTATGGTAATAATACATATAACATATGAAATATGTGTTATTTGACTGTTTTTTATTGCTAAGGCCTCTGGCCAACATTAGTAATTAAGTTTTTGGAGAGTCAAAAGTTATATACAGATTTTTTATTGCACAGGGGACTGGGCACCCCTACTCTTGCATCGTTCAAGGGTCAACTATATTCACAAAGGGGTACAGCCACAAGCACTCTATAATCCAGAATATTTTCATCAAAAAAAAAAAATAAATAATAAATAAATAAATAAATAAATAAATAATAAATAAATAAAACAAAACCATTAACATTCATTTCACTTTCCTCCCCACCAGCTCCCACTCTCGACAAATACATAAAACATAAACATAAAAATAACATAAACAACAAAACATAAAATCAACTCTTTCTTGCCTCTATAAGTTTGCCTATCTGGAACATTTCATATAAATAAAATCATATTTTATGTGTCTGTAAAGGCTTCTTTCATTTAGCATTATGTTTTCAAGACTCATGCATGTCAAAGGATGTATTAGTACTTCATTCTTTTTTGTGGCTAAGTAGTATTCCACTGCAGGTATACTACTCCATTTTCTGGTTTGTTCATTCATTAATTGCTGAACATTTGGGCTGTTTTCACTTTTTGGCTATTATGAATAATGCTACTATGAACATTTGTGCAAATTTTGTGTGGATATGTTTTCCATTCCCTTGGAGATGTATGTTTATTTTTTATGTTTGCATGACTGTCCATTGAATAAATTATCGGAAAAGGGCCATTACCTAGGAGTACAACTGATGAGCCATATGGTATATTTAACTATTTAAAGAACTGTCAAACTATTTTCCAAATGGTTGTACAATCTTATATTCCCACCAGCCATGTGAGAAGATTTCCATTTTTTTTTATATCTTCCTCACCAGCAGTTATTGTCTATCCCTTTGATAGAGCCACTCTAGTTGGTAGAAATTGATATCTCATTACTGCTTTGATTTGTTTACCTAAGAGCTAATGATGTAGAGTATCCTTTCATTACAGCTTGTTTATAATAGCAAATGCAATTCATCAGTCATCTAAGTACAGATAATGGAAACAAATCTCCAGGATATATTGTTAAACAAAAAATAAGAAGTTGTAGAATAATGTATGTAGTATACTGTCCACTGCAAATAAAAGGACAATACACACACACACACACACCCCTAGCACAGTCCTACGAAATATCCTACGAAATAATCACTCCCGAGGGAGACATGGACTACAATATAAAACACACTGAGCATCTTACAGTTGAATATATGGTAGTCTCTTTTTTTTTTTTTTTTTTTATTTTGTTTCACTTACTTCTCACAATAATCCTAACAGAAGAACAGTATTCCCCTTTTTTACATGGGAGGTATTGTGGGAGTTGGTAGACTCATTTGCCCATGACTTTACTCACATTCTATCTTCTACTATTCCATCTTTATCCACTTGGCTGTAGCAGGAATTGATCTGTTGTATAAGAACGTAACTCAGACATATATTGGTTTAGAAATGAAGATTTGACTTATATGGATCCACAGGGTCACTTATTTGGGGTTTAGGATGCAGAATTAAAAGTAAGAGTCCCCTGGGTGGCCACATATATGTTAGAAACATTTTTAGCTGAAGTAACAGAAACCTACAGTTAATCGGCATAAAGTCTGGGTTCCATGTTTGAGTGTTCCCAAATCTTCTATGTATAGCACTATTTTAGGTACATCATGGAATTTAAAAATAATGAGATGATAAAAATTAGTAAATACGTGCTGAGGTGAATGATGAGCAAAGATTGAATGAGCATGAAGTTGGATAAAAGAGTTGTAGACTTATCAGCATTTATACGAATTATCAAGATAGTTGCAATTTGATTTTGTTTTTAATTTTATAACATAAAATCAACTTTTATGGAAAATCTCACCATATTCTCCAAGGGACATATAGAAAGATATTGACTTGAATATTCCATATAATAGAGAAGAAATAAAAACACTCTAAATGTCTATTAGTAAGAAAGGAAAAACACACATACTGTATAACCATGAGACATAAAGTCATGTGCAAATGTAAAAGAATGGGATATATCTACATGTAGTGACATAAAATGGTTTTGAAGACATATGAGGTGAAAATTGCCAAGTTAAAAAATATATATAAGCAATTCTGAGAGCATTTAGGTTAGAAAACAAAAGGAAAAATAGACATAAATACTACAGATGGGTGAGAAAGAGAGAGAGAAAAGTCTGGAAAGATAAATACCAAATATAAAACTAATAAACACAAAAAACACAGTTGGTCAGAGTGAGAAGTATAAAATAAGACTTTTACTCTTTAAATTCCATGCTTCTGTATTATGTTACTTCTGCATCCATAAACTTCAAAGTTAAGAGGAAAAAAAGGTAAAGAATAAGTCTGTCAGTGCCAAATCGGATTATTGACCATAACTGTCTTTGTAAGTGCATAAACAGTACCATCTTAGGAATTTAGAACCACAAGAACATTTCTAATTTTATTACAATAATCAATATACTACATCCCTTTGCATATGCTTTTTAAGTGGCCAAAGATAACATTATCCCAAAGTCCATCATGCATTGTTCTATGGTTTTGTTACTGCTTTGTCACTGTCTCATTGCAGCATTTGGCTCTCTGGGTTTCCAAAGAATTAAATCATGTTCCTATGTTTTTTGCAGCCAAAGCAGCAGCTCTATCTTCATAGCAATCTATTTCTTGGGGAAGTGTGGCCAAAAAGAGAAGGCACAATTTGGCAATGATTATGATGTATATGGAATACAAACTGATGGTGACCTTTAGATATACAAATTTGGTTTTAAATTTACTTCTGTTTGGTGCCTGAAAAGATCAAGCAAAATAATTTGAGGAAGATAACATAATAAAAACGTGACACTATTTACTTTTAATTCTCATAACCTAAAATAGATGTAAGATATTCTGTGGTAACAATCTGGGCCTTTGAGGTTTTGAGTCCAAAAGCTGGAAAGATCAATTCAAATTTATATATAATGGTGTTCTGGATTTATAGGGATAAACACAATCTTCAATGGATTTGCTGAAATCTATATTCTGCATTTTTGGCTTTTATTGTTATCAAATGGATCGTTTTACCATTTGCAGAAAGAAGGACAGAAGCTTCGGATGATAATTACATTGTATTACATAGTCCTTTAGAATAATAATTTGCATGTAAAGGAAAAATAATTTTGTGTGAGTCCACTTCCGTTTTTAATCCATAGATATTAATCTTGGAAGGAGGAGGAAAATGTAGGGACAGTTCTCGAAGTCTGCTTCAAGTAATTTCATCACAGTCATCTGCTGATTGATTAAATAGTGTTCAAAGGCATATCGGCCCATAATGGACTATGAGCAATTTATTAGAAATGCATACAACTTTGCATCTGTTTCTCAAAGATGTTCTCTAGTAATTATTTTTGGCTTTCTATTACAGGCAAAATATTAATATTCTAAGAGTGTATGTGGCTTTATTTATAAATTCATCTAATATTAATGCATTCATCAGAAGCTGTTGATACACTAAAAAGATCACTAAAAATGCAATGGTGAACAAATTAATCTTATTTTTGCTTAAATCTCAATGCTTAAAGTTTGATTAAATAATGTGTTAATGACTTAATAAAAAAATTCCAATGAAATGAATTTCTCCCCATGCTAGAAGCAAGAATTATTTAACATGACTGTGTTTATATACCATTTTAATCCTTTCACCATAATCTAAGGGACCTTTCACACATTTACTTTTATTGGTGGGATATTGTTATCCTTGATGATGAGCAAATGGACAACTATTAGTAACAATCTCCTCTTTCCAGTTGGGATTGACTCCTGGTGAGTTGTTACCTGGATCCAAACAACAGATCTCTCCTCTCTGAATCGACAGGATTTGGGGGACCACCACCCATTCACAGGAGACTTCTCTATGGCAGGGGCAATTTCTAAATTATAAACAACAGCTCTCAAATCTCCCATTCCTATGGTCATTAGACTATGTACTCCCTCCAGCACAGGCATCCTCTTTGCATCATCTTTGCTTAAAAATTGTCCTGCTTCAGAAGAAGCATTCAACAGTTGAAAGAAATACTATATCCAACTGGTTACTTAGTACCATATACATATTGTTCACTTAGCTCACTGTACCAAATTTTATTTGTTTAGGTGCAAGGTTTCTCCACTTGGAGGGAAGCGCTTAAAACATGATTTTTTTTTTAACAGTACTTTATTGAAATACACTATGTCAGCTTGGGTTCTGCAGGAAGTATGTGATAAAACACAGAAGAACAAGAGGTTTGTTGTGGGATAAAGCCAATGAAAGATAAAGGAGAGAGAGAGAGAAGAGTAGGAAGAAGTCCAAAGGCCATGATGCTGTGAAAGGATAAGGGAAGGAAGGATTGAGGAGTAACAGACTGTTGTGGAGCTCTGAGAAAGCTTCCAATAGTTCAGTGGAGACTGGACTAGGAGGCAGGAACTATTGCAATCCCTGCCTGGAGGGGAGCCTTATGTAGAGCAAAAATGATTAGCTCCTACTACCCTGTCCATGCTCAGTTGTCGTGGGCTTGTGCCGCCTCAGAAGACTATGTCCTCACCTCTAACAACGCAACAGATGCTAAATGCCTTGCAAGCAGGATAATAAGTCTCTACTTTCCAGAATGTCTCCAGTGAAAAAAACTCCACGTAGCACCTTTTTATGGCCACCATGCTCATCTACTCCCATCCCTAACACAATCTCAGAAATGCCCTTTCCTGAATTCTCCACCTGGCAAACTTTTACGCTGCCCCTGAACTTATTTTTAATACCCATTAACTCCCTCTTTCACTTCACTAGCATGATAGGTCTTCTATACTTTTTTTTTTTTCTATCACTTTGTACTCACCATTGATAGACCCTTTTGTACATTGCATCATACTTTTATCTTAGAACATGATGACAATGGCAAATACCATCACATTGCAGAGGAGAGGCTAAGACAAAGAATCCATTTAGAAACTTATTTTAAATATCAAAGCAAGGGTTGAATAAGACCCAAATGACAACAACAGTAATCATAGAGTCACTTGTGAAAAATGTTCAAATGTCAAATTAGTAGACTGAAAATCCGCTAAGAGCAAAGATTGTTTCCTCTCGATCTATATTCCTAGGAACATCAGCACAGCATTTTTTTCACAAATGTATACTCATTAAGTATTGGTTAGATGGAAATTATTATTTAAATAATGCAGTATGTTTCTATTTACTTGGTCTCATTAAGAAAAGTGTTTTGTGGAATGGCCACATACAGCATGCTGAGTTCTTCAAGGGCAAGAGCTATGTTATTTCGACTTCTGTTTTCCCTGTGACTAAGACAGCACTTTGAAGATACAATATTTTTACTTGTTTTTTTTTTTTTATTAACATAGTGTGTAAACATTTACACAGCAAATAAAAAATTATAATAAAAACGTGCTGAATTATGATGCTATATGGGAAACATAGGGGAAATAATATGAAAGTTCATAGGAAAACTTTGAGTTTGCATCCTGTCTCAAGTATATGGATCTGAAGCTATTTTCTCTTTAAATATTAGCATCCTTACCTATAAAAAATAAAAATAATTTATAACACAGATATTACATTACTAACCCAGTTAATGCAGTTCTTGAAATAGATTTGTAAGCATTATATTGCTCTATACGGTCATAAAAATGATCTGAATCTTCAAATTAAGACAGCTTGGTGCGTACCACATCGTTTTGGTATCACATTAGGGAAAAATCTAACCAAGGACTACCTTGGGCAATGTTCTTAGTTCAACTATTTACTACTAATTAAAGATCAGAGACATGGTGAAGTCACATGTTATCTTGATTCTGTCTGAAAATATGCAAATAATTGCAGTCTCATTGAACAAAACCCTAATGTTTTATAGTCCCATTGGACACTTTTATATTGAAGCAAGTAAATATCCTAATATTACCTTTAGATATGTAGATTCTCAAAAATGTTCTTTGTGCAGGTCATAACATCTGATTGGCCCCCTCCTTAATTAGTGAATTGAATGGAAACTCTGAAATGAGCTCATTTTTATATATTCATGAAAGTCATAGTTTTTAACCTTTTAAAAATTTCTACTTAATAATAGATTAAAGTCAGGGTGTTTGAATTTGAGTCACTGCTCTACCATTTAACAACTGTCTGACCTTGAGCAAATTACTTAAACTCTTCAAATCACTTTTCTTAAAATGAGACCAACGCTTCTTTGTTCATATACTTTCTATAGGATTAATTACTAATATGCACATAAAGTTCTTAGAGTGTTACCTGGCAAATGAATAATCAATTAATGTTTTTCCTTTTCCTTTGACTCCTCCTTCTCCTTCATCTTCTTACATAGTTTATCCAAACTCATTTGAAAATTGTTCATTTAACTCTATCATATATTTTCAGAATAAGTTCCCATAGATTTCAATAACAATTCATGCTTTTATTTAGTAGTTACTTATTTTGTCTTATCAAGAATATTAAGGGCCTCTTGCTCAGCAATTAAGTAAGAAAGTTTTTCAATATTCCTTTTATCTCATCTGCTTATTCTGGTGTCTCAGTTAACAATTGCTTTCTCTCTGGTGTCTGACTCTTTGACCAACCAACTTCTTTGACCTCATGACATCAGCCATGCATTCATACTTATATCTCAAATCATAGTCAATCAGGAGAGATCATCCATTGTCCTTAATTATTTCCATGGCAAAAATTCTGCTTGTAGATTTTTGTCACTGATGTTATATCATACCAGATGTGATCCTACCTATTGAAGGTCGTTTAGGAAATTTTTTTTTTTTTTTTTTTGGTAAGGAAAGTAGTAGTGGTAGTGCTAATAACAAAGATATGGTACTTCACAGTCTTCACATGTTTATCCTCAGAGTCTCACTAAGTAATTGTACAATTTCTGCAATTTATATTATCTTCATTTTACAGATGCCAGAATTGATCAGAGAGTTTAACTGAATTACTCCAGTTTACAGAGCAGTAAGGAGCAGAAGTAGGACTCAAATCAAGCCAGGTAGTTTGATCCCAATCCCTGCTTCTAATCCTATTGTTCCTGCTCCCCCTTCTCTTATCAGTAAAATTCATGATAACTATCTATCAGGAAAAAAAAAAAAAAAAAGAATGTGAACATAGGTTAACTATCAAGTTTAATGACTACTCCAAGAGAGCTGTAACAGTAATCATGCCAGAAAAATAACACATTCTAAAATATATACCAAAAAATAAATCACCTCCTTCTTTCTCAGATCACTTTTATGAATGTTTGATGTTTTAATGTTTGTTTTTTTTTAATTTCTATAATGATCCAACATCTAGTCTAAAGGCTGGTATGATCTGCAACTGCTTCACTTCATTTTGGTGTTGTCAAAATAGTATCTCTAGTTGAAGAAACCTCTATGTAAATCTTATTACCACTTGATCTAACACCCAGGTTATCCTAGCATGATCTCATTTAAATTTGATTTACCTGATTGGCAAATTCTTAGAGATTAGTAGGTTGAATTCTTTTTTTTTTTTTTTTTTTTTTAATTTTTTTTTTTTTTTTTTTTTTTATTATTTATGATAGTCACAGAGAGAGAGAGAGAGAGGCAGAGACACAGGCAGAGGGAGAAGCAGGCTCCATGCACCGGGAGCCCGACGTGGGATTCGATCCTGGGTCTCCAGGATCGCACCCTGGGCCAAAGGCAGGCGCCAAACCGCTGCGCCACCCAGGGATCCCAAGTAGGTTGAATTCTGTGATGGAATAGCAAGTGATGCTAGGGAGAGTCTATGATTACATTGGCTCTGGAACAGGCCCCATAAGTTATAAACAACTCCAAATAATAGTCTTACAAGCTCTGAGTGCTCTAAATCTTTGTTTTCGATCACAGCATCAATGTTATCTCTAAGAAAAGCATGGTTTTATTTACCATTTGTGAGCTTCATAGCCAGAGGGATAAACAGCCTAGACAAAAAAAAAAAAATGAGAGACATAAACTTGGCTGGATTTTAAAGGGGTAAATGCATTATTAAGTAAATTACAGAAATAACCAGGGGTCATAAAAATGAATGCCAAAATATTCCAAATCTAAACATTATTGGCCCGGAGAGTGAATTTGTTTTCCTTGATTAGTAATCAAAAGCCTTCCCCCCAAAAACGTATCTAACAGGCAAGATTTCATTCCCTCTGCCTTGTACCTATAGTAATATGGAAAAACTCTGCCCTAACCTAAAGCAAGTCTCTCTTGGTAGAAGTTAAACTTTTTTCTCAAAACTTAACATTACAGGAAAAAAAAAAATGACTTTTGCTTGAAGCCACTATAATACTGATACTTTCTGGTGCATTAGTTTAATAGAGTTTAGCAGTTTTGTTTTTTTGTTTGTTTATTTTTTTTTTCCAAAGCAGCATTAGTGTATTTTTTTAAAACATCTATTAATTGAAAGCCATATCCATAAGAAGTAATAGTCTGTGTTTTCTTATGCACACAACATGAATTTTAGTCATTTTCCCTATGAACGATATGTTTAAGGAAATTATTTTCTGCCTAATTAAATGGTGACTTTCCCTAATAAACTGCTTCAGAAAGCAATCTTGTAAGGTAAGTGAAGGGAATGATTTTTTTTTTTTATGGTTTACTCATGTCTCTGAGCACAGAAACAAGGTTATAGCCATCAAACCAACATAATGGCCTTTTTCTTCAAAATTCAAACTTGACTTCCAGAAAATCCTGTTTGAAGTAAATTAAAATGGGTAGTACATTCTTTTACAAAGAGATTCAATGTAGACCAACTACATTTGTTTTCAGTGTGTTGTGAAGCATTTTATCCTCATGTTTATAAATCTAATGGTCAATAAAACTGGAAGTGGGAGAATCAATGGTCTTTGCCATTAAAAAGTCTTCAGAATTACACCTCTCTGTGCACCCTCCACTGTTCCGCGGTTCCTTTCCATTGGATTTTGCAAATTTAAAAATTATTCATTAGAAACATGCAGTCCTCAAATATAAAAACAAGCAGTGTGCCACCCAGTGGGATGGGCTGGGACAATGCAATAATTTATCACATCTGTAGCCAAATGCTCACACTAGTAAATAAGGAGTTTTGTGTTCAAATGTGAATATAATACCACATTGGGTTTTTGTTGGGGGAAAGAAAAAAACATCTATCCATACTTTGGTCTTACATAATATCACTATTTCCTGGTGAGAAACGAAACCAATATATTTTGAAATTATTAAGCTTAACAACAGTGAGACTGAGCATACTTTCATATCTTTGCATTAAACGATATGAGACCAGGCATATTTTCCTGTACCTATGTTAAACAATACTGAGACAAGCAAACATTTTATTTAGTTGCTCAAGAAAATACTTCCTTCTGAAATATTGGACCATGAATCAACTAAAGAGTCTTGTTTATCTGGCCTAACAAGCTGTTAACATTTAAAATCGAGACTGGCTTTAAGGCTTTTGCCTTATTGTCATCACTAAACCAATCATGTCATAAACATTTCCCAGAATCAGTAGGTTCCCCACCTTATAAGACATCTTAAAATCACCCCTTGAAGACTGAATACCCCTCAAACAACTTTCTTTAACTTCCCTGTTTGAAATATCACCCAAAAAATTAAAAAAAAATTACAAAAAAGAAATATCACCAAGACTCTCAAGGTGTTGTTCACCACTATCGTTGATCTAAGGAATGTAGCTTCACTTGATCAGAAGATTTTTCTGATGAGTTTTGGAAGATTTGACAATTGCTAGTTATTCATCAACCATTCAAATATCTCTCTTTGATAAATTACAGAAAAAGAGAAAATCATTTACCACAGTAGTTTCCAAGAGGTAGCCACTACTTAGAAGATTTCTGATACAGTAAAACCATGAAACTTCCCAATCGTTCATGTATTTAACAATTACCAAATATATACAAGGTATCATGTAGGGGCTACTGATAGGGAATAAAACTGACTCCATCCTGTGGAGTCAGGATGGAGTCCTGTGAAATATAAAGACAGTTAATGTTCAATTCTATAATCAGCTACTTACTAACTGTGAGATTTTGAGTAGGTGACAATCTAAACTTTACTTTCCTAATCTTTAAAGAATGATTAATAGTAATTTCTTTATAATTTTTTGCAAGGATTGAATGTGTTCAGTCATGTAAAGAATTTACAGTGTTGAGCACAGTAGACCCTCAAAGAAATGTAGTGAGGTTTTTTTTCCCCCAAAATGTGGTGCTTTTAATTAAGGAGCAAAGAACATAAATAAATCTAAATAATAACATAATTGCAAACTATATTGATTGGTATGAAAGAAATAAAGGGAAGGAGGAAAAGAATATAGGTGCTAGTGGTGCATTCAAAGGACATTTTATCTGAGAATATGATATTGTAGTTGCTACTCAAGGAGTAGAAGTAAGCCAGGAGAGAGGAGTGCATATTCCAGGTAGAGAAAAAAAAAAAAAAAAACTCAGATGAAAATATGAAGGGCCTACAACGGGAGTAAAAAAGTCTGCAGGTTTTAACCAAGTCCAAGTATGGTTAGAACTTCTTGAAAAAAGTGAGAGAACTACTAGTACTACCAGTAGGCCCTAAAAGTTAGAAACATCCCAAAGCAAAGGGTTGGGGTAGAGTGGGTGAAGGTATTGCTAGCCTAGACAGTCCTTAGTGCTTAATTTCACCATATATGTACCAAGTTGGACATATCTATAAATCCTCAGACTGCATCAGAGATGGATGAAGGTGGGGGAAGATTCCAATAGAACAAAAAGATTCCATCCAGTGTGGTCATCCTGAAACAGCTTTCAGGAAAGGCTGGAGACGTCATAATGTGCATCATTTTGTATCATATATCAACTCTGATTCTAATCTACTTTAGAGGTGGAGGCAGGTATACTGGTTAGAGCTTCATGTTTATCACAATATCATCTACTTCTATGTTGTTTATTGAGAAAATGAATTCAAATGCACTATCTTGATTTATGAAAGTAGGCACTGTTGCTAAGAACAAATTCAATTTTTTTATATATGCTTAGAAATGTGAACACAAGATAGGGAGTAAATGCTACCTGACTTTTTATTTCTCTAGAAGTAAAGGTTTTAGGTTCACTTTTGGAAAAGTTGGATATATAGAAATGTCCAGACAAATCTGTATAGTAGTTCATATAAGTGATCAATGTTTTGCTACCTAATTTTTGTCAAAGTATTTGCTTAAATACTTATTAAAATTTTTATATTTAGTATTATAAAAGTCCCTGAAATGTAAGCCAATGAAATAATCTATTCATTTTAGGTTTTATTGCTCCATTCCATGAATCTTGAGCAGATTCTATTATTCCAAGGAGTCCACAATTATTACTCAATTAAATCCCCATTATCCAGATCAAAAAGCCTTTATAAAAATCAAGATGCCATTCACATTAAAATAATAGAAAACTATGGAATATTTCTTTTGGAACAGTTCACATCTTATCCTCTACAAATTCATAATTTTACCTGCATAACTGCACAATTGCAGTAGAATTTAATCAATCTTATATACTTCTCCATCTTCCCTAATTAATTTTATGCTCAAGGCTAGATTAGTTATTCAAAAAGTCTTTATATATCTTCTATATAGAATCCAACAGGGAATCCTAGCATATCCAAGATAAGAGAGTGAGATAAAGATCCTTTAGCCTCAGAATTGTAAGATGATGTAGCCTACAGTATACTTTGATGGGTAAGTTAAAAGTCTATGTATGTCACAGGGAAATGAGTCTATCAAAATTATAACCAACTGAAAATAATAGGAGATCATAATACATGTTTAAATATATGTATAAGTATATATATATGTGTGTGTATATATATATTTGTGTGTGAATATACAAATATATATATATTTCTTGCCTTAACATAAATAGCAAATCTTCACTTGGCCAAAGTTTTTCTTTCAGAGAGTTGATGTTTGTAACTTAACAGATTTTGAAATATGTCTCTGGTTCCTTTTTTCTGTTTGTGTTCTCCTCTTCCTTCTTATGAATAATCTCTCTACAGTGGTGATATTTTACATTTGATTATTGCATTTTTGCCAGGTATGCTCACAGAAATTATTTTGACTACAATGGGAAAAAAATCAGCTTCTCCTTAATGTTTATATTTTTTTTCTGTGCCTTCATCTCTACCTTTCTGTCTCTGACATATGCAGACACACACAAATGTGCACACACACACACACACACACAGGATACACACACAATGAATTCCTTTACTTTCCAAATGAAAAATAATGTAGAGTAGGCTACTGCAGTTATAAAAAAAAAACACACACACACACACACACACACACACACACACACACACCACCACCCCGATTCAAACAACTCCAAAATTTTCATGGCTTAACAAAAAATCACTTCACTTATGGCCCATAAGTATAGAAAGGGGAAGGGGCTCTGTCCTTGTAATCATCTACAGCACAGTAGACCTTCACTTGTCCTTCTGAATCCAGCCAGGAGTCGAGGGAAGATTGTGGGGGCTGTTTTTATTTTTGGATATATAATAATTAACATATAGCATTATATCAGTTTCAGGTGTATATCATGTTTGGTATTTGTATATATTGTGAAATGATCAGTGCGGGTTTTTTTTACTTGTTGTTTCTTTTTGTTTTTTATGTTCCAGGTCTGGAGGTAGCATACATGACTCTGTTGTACTGGCCAGAATCCAGCTGCCTTACTAAGTGCCAGGAAGACAAGAATACTTGCCTCGCTATGTGTCAAGAGGCTCCGGTGAACCAATATTATTCCCCAGAACAAGTTTCTTGCGTATTTTCTAACCCACTGATGCATATGATTATACACATGAAATGACTTGGTTGAGACGAGAGCACAAAGTGACAGGCACAAAATTATGTCATCAAGGTTGTAGAAAAATGATGCAAAATAGACATGCTTTCATAAACTACCAAAAACAAGCACTGATGCATTTGAAAGGGATGGGATTGGACTGATATTATTGAAGAGACATTGGTTAGTACGTGGCACAAATATTGGCCACCCTTATAATAAGCATCCACAATCAATTTTACTATATGCCAAACAATGATCTAAACTTTATGTCATTATTAGATGTACCGTCATCAACCCCATTTTACAGATGAGAAAAACAGGTTTTAGAGAGACTAAGGACATAATATAAAGTGACTTAGCAAGATAATCAAACCAGAGTTTGATTATAACTATTTTAATTATAAATTTATTTTTTTTTTAATTTTTTTTTTTTTTATGATAGTTACAGAGAGGAGAGAGAGGCAGAGACACAGGCAGAGGGAGAAGCAGGCTCCATGCACCGGGAGCCCGATGTGGGATTCGATCCCGGGTCTCCAGGATCACGCCCTGGGCCAAAGGCAGGCGCCAAACCGCTGCGCCACCAGGGATCCCTAACTATTTTAATTATAATCAAAGATTTTAATCAGAGTTCTACCCTGACGTGCACAATACCTTCCACAAACACACACATTCTCACACACAAACACACGTTTGGAGGGGAATACTGCATGCATCCTTATAAGGACACATTTAATAATCTGAAGCACATCATTTGAACTCTAAATCCTGTGTCAGGTATGGCCTATCATTTCCTCTCTCAGGACAATCATTTAGAGAATTCAGGCATTAAAGGGATTTTCTCATGGTTCCAGTTCCCCTTTTATGGGGAATT
This sequence comes from Canis lupus familiaris, assembly GCF_011100685.1. Classification (NCBI taxonomy): domain Eukaryota; kingdom Metazoa; phylum Chordata; class Mammalia; order Carnivora; family Canidae; genus Canis; species Canis lupus. Next base: position 30,439 of record NW_023331810.1, on the reverse strand, counting down.
AAATCAACTATCTTTAACTCTCAGAATGCCACCATGCATTTTACTCCTTTTAGACTTGTAAAGATTTGTTTTAAATGTATCATCACTCCTTGAACGCAAGAACCATGAGAGAAGGGATTTTTGCTCGTCTCCCAAGTAACATTTCCAGCACTGAACACAGTACTTGGTAAGAAGTGAATGAACAGGAGCCCTAAATCAATGAAACTAAAACCGAAGACTACAGTACTGGGTGATACAGAGAACATCCATGCTTCCCACCACAAAGCGTCAATGTTCTATCTTAAAGGTCACACAGGAACATCCATGCTCTGGCAGAGGTAAAAGGCACACATGTGAATGTAGACCACAGTGATTTTCAAATCACACAGGATCATGAGTCATTATTTGCATTATTACTAAAAATAAATATACAAAAGCCCAGGCCCATTTAGCTCAGCCAGCAGTAGAGGTTTCAATGAGCAGCAGGTGACAGTTTTGTCTGAAAGAAACATTATCCCATCCAAAGATGGCCTCAGAGAGGATGAACTGCCCTGCCATGGATCATTAAAAGACAAATCAGATGACAGCACGTTCACTGCAAACAAGGCCCACGTCGTACTGATGAGTCACACGTTGACTATGGAGGAAGAATAAACAGCCTTCTGCTATTTGTGGATTTGCACAAAGGCCACATTCACATTAAAAAAAAAAAAAATTGGGAGAAAATAAATGACAATCTTTTTTTTCCCCCCAAAGTCACCAAAAAACGTACTTCCTGGAGATATTTTTGACATGTATTATTATTTTTCTTTTCCTTCAAGTGTTGTCTAGTATTGTTGCTATTTATTCAAACACTGTGTTTGTCTCTGAACTACAGTTTCAGAAGCACAGCTTCCCTCCTTGCACACCCACCCAGCCCTCCTCCCGCCGTCCTCTTTTTCGGTCACTCTTTGACAAGAAAAAAGTACTAATAAAATTGTCCTGCTAAACCCAAACTGAAGGACTACATAATACCACCTTCCCTTCTCCCACCTCTGGTTATAATATTTATGAGTTGCTAAAACTCTTTCCATGCACAGGCTGTGCCTCTGGATTGTGTTAATGGCATGGACATTGGCAAAATAAAACAATGTAATAGGAAATCAAATAAGATAAAAATTGTCCTTCTGGGTTATTGTCTTACTTGATATTATAAAATTGATGCTACATCTAAGACTTTTCCATTTTGTCAGTTCAGGACAAGGGCATTTATACACTTATAATATCATTGTAGGTGTGTCTAATTTTACTGAAAAATAAAATTGGACAAGGATTTCACTATCAATTTCTCTTATCATTTTACTGAAATTAATCACTTTGAATTTGCAAATTATTTAACAATCTAATACCCACTGACAAAAGACTTTCAGATAGATTAGATAGAGGATAGCTAGCTAGCTAACGTACCAAACACATTTAGTCTTTCCTGACACATCCAAAAGATAATATATAATATTATTGTATTATCTGATCATACAATAGTTTTGTTGGTACCTCTCAGGAGTTAATAATTATTATTGTAACAGATTTGTACCACTACATATATATTTTTTCAAATTACTAACTTCTTGAAAAACTACATAGATACAGCACACATGGATCATGGATTCTAGCAGAGAATCCAGTTTTGAAACCCACTAAGTAGTTGGGTAAATTTGGGAAAATCACTTTTATCTTTTTATCCTTTTAAAAAAGTTTGTTTCATTACTTTATTGCATATTGTTAGAGTGGAAATATGCCAGTATAACTCTTATATAAATATGCAACTTGCATTTGCTTTCTTAGAACTTTTTCTTTTTTTCTCTAGTTAAGAAATGTTGGCAGTATAGGTCCAATATAGGACACTTTAGGATTGTTCTGTTTGATACTTGGAGGAACTTTGACCATGAACATTCAAATGATTCACCAAGGAAAGAAAGTTGTCTGTTTTTTTTCCCCCTCATTAATCATTTTTTGCTTCAGTGACTTTCTTTCTTCTTAAATCTTTCTTTTTGAAAATTTAACTTCGTATTCCATTTAATTGTTATTGTATTTTTCATTTCATATCCAATTTCTCATTTTAGTAATCTAATCTTTAACCATGCCTTTTCTTTCCTTCTATTATTTGTTGATTATTTTATAATTGAGATAATTATAGCAGTTCAAAATATTACTATTAAAAAATAAAAAAAAAAATATACTATTATAAAAAAATTATATTTTATAACATTATTTTATAATAAAACAGTATATTGTTTTCTAATATTCCACTTAATTATATTTTATATTATACTCATTATTATATAGTAAATAGTGATTAAATAGTAACTTAAAATATAAAAACATAATAAAATATGCTTTTAAACATAATATTCTTGTTAATTTCTATGAAGATAATCTATGCAACTAACTTTAAACATTTTATATTTTCTTTACAGATCCTAACTGTGTCATCGAGGGATGTTATTTCTCTTTTTAAGAAATGTCTCTCATGGTCTTTTTTCCTAAAATATATGATCATTCTTGTTTATAATTCATTAGCACATGCAGTGGTTAATTTTATGTCAACTTGACTGGTCACAAAGTATCCAGATTAAACATTTTTTGTGGTGTGCCTATAAGACTGTTTCTGGATGACATTAGCAATTTAATCAGTAAAATAGAATCTGTCCCCACCGTGCATGTGATGCATCCAATCTGTTGAGGGTTTTAATAGGACAAATGGTGGAAGAAGGAGGAATTCATCCCTTTTTTCTAACTCACCACTTGAGCTGGGATATCACTTCTTCTGTCCTTGGAGTAGGATTTATACCATTAGCTCCCTGGTTCTCAGGCCTTCTGACTCAGATTGAATTATACTGTTTGATTTCCTGAGTCTCCAGTTTGTAGATGGCAGGTCACGGGACTTCTCAGGTTCCATATTTATATGAACCAACTCTTTATATGTTGTATTGCATATATTATGTGTATATATGTATAAATACATACATCACACAAAAATAGGTGTGCACATATAGACATACATATATGTGTGTGTATATATGCGTGTGTGTGTGTGTGTGCACATATATTCACACATATCCTGTTGGTTCTGTTTCTCTAGAGAATATAGACATCTAGGCTGTATTCTTTAGCCCGGTGGTTCATTAACATTACCTGCTAATCTTCCTAGGTTCCGATTAGAAAAGTCTGGCACCAGAGGTGATATAGTGTTTTGAGGTAAAGAAGAGAAATACAGAAATAGGCTTTTTCTGAAATGTGGTTGCTCATACCTTAGAATGGTTTTCTCCTGGTTCTACAGAGCGGGTGGTTCTAAGTTATTTTGTGTAACTCAATACCTGGCATCTGCGCTATGAACCTCTCGAGTCAACAATCCAAATTTTATTTAGACAACCATTCTCTTTGGTTTCCTGTTGCTAACTTGGTGGAACATTGGTACCTTCTATGATTTAGAACAATATTTCGCAGAACTCCCATTCTTGTATGCTCCCCAGTCAGAGTTTACCAATCACAGGAACCTGCTCAAGACTGAAAAGGCAGCTGGAATGATATAGAATCCATTTTCTCCAGAGGTGGTGGGAGCCAGGCACAGAGAAGACAACCTGGCAGTATCTCAGTAAGCTATTGAGAATCTCTCATATCATGTGGCAGAGTAAGATCTGAGAACTTCTCCGAGATTCTTGAGAATGCCACAAGTTCTAGATGACATTTTTAAGAGTCATTCACTGTGACAATGCAAGCTGAGATCTTCAGTTTCAAATAGTGACTTTTGGAAGCAGCTTCTAGGACCTTCATGCCCATCTCATCCAAAATTCATGTGAGCCCCTTCCTCTACTTTAAACCCTTTATACATAGGTACATAGAATGGTTTCTGTTTTCCTGACTGAACTCTGATAAATTCAATCACAGATTTAGCTTGAAGGCAAATACTATTTTTAGTTGTGTTAAGGATAAGAAAGTAGACTTGTAATTACTTGTAATTAATTACTTAATGTCTATACCATGCCCTGTCCACACAAACCTGATCTCTCAACCCTTGTGGCTGTCTACCGAGAAAATACATTTAATTTTTTGTGTTCCGTATTTTTGTTTCATTGGTTTTTGTTTTGTTGTTTTATTTTGTTTTTGTTTTTTTTTTTTTTTTTGGGGGGGGGGTTGGTGGTTTTCTCTTTCACTATGTGAGATATCTGGTTTCTAGTTGAAATTTTCTTCACTATGATCCTAACATGTCATATTATCTATGGAATTTCTGACTATTATTCTCTTTGGTTGATACTGTCCTCCCAGGATTTGTAGCACAGTATCTGATCTAATTTTTGTATGTTTAGATCCTTCCAATGAAACATAATAGAGTAACATCATGTTTAATAAGCCATCTTTAACTAGGAGCCAAGCTTTCAGAGATCATTTATCCCCCACTATTCAGAATATCAAAATATATGACGGTAAGTTAGTCAAATTAGGTTAGTAAGTGTTTTTTGTTTGTTTGTTTGTTTGTTTTGTTTTGTTTTGTTTTTTTTACTACTTGCTTTACCCTGAAAATTCAGGGTGCATATTGGTATGTTATTGACCACAGGAGGTTTGCCATAAAATAAATCCATACAAATTGATTTAATCCTATGCTTTCTAAACTTATTTAACTATTTTACTTATCACAAATAATGACATTCTACAATATAGTAGCTTATATCTTCATTGTGTAGTTCTTATAGGAACTGACATACTGGTTACTAATGGGGAGAAAATGGGTATAGAAATACACAAAAGAAGAAGAAAAGAAAAAAAAAAAAGAAATACACAAAAGAATCATAAAAAATGCATATTATTTAAGCACATCACCACATTCTGATTTTAGTAATTATTCTTTTATTGTTCTGATTGTTTGTAATTGCATCTTTAGCTTTAACAATCCCAGGACACAGTGCAGTTAAATATTAACTAAATTATTTAGGAAAACAGCTGCAGCAATTAATAAAACATCAGAAGAGAAGTACATGGAATACCAATAACTTCTAATATTTTTAGAAGGTTGTGCTCACTCACCAATAAATTAATGAAGCTAAGTTCTGATATCTGTACATGTAAATTATGCTACCAACATTCACACTGATGAGTTTCCTGTCATTGCACATCCATATTTCTGGCTAAAACTATGTTTGCTTATAACTAAGATTTACCAAGTAACAGATCAGACCTATTTCTATCCAATAGCACTTTTTCAAGGTGCTGAAACCTGAAAATTTCATGTCATTTTGCTTGAAGAAATTAAATTATAATTTATATTCCTAGTCCATAACCTTCCCATAATAAGCAACAGTTATTGGCTAAAGATGTTTTTTTTTTTTTTGCTTTTTTTGCAGCAAAGTCTTACCATCTCTTTCAGAATTCCACCAGATATGCCTCATATTCCCACTTACCATTGCCCAGTCTGTAGGACCATTTTATCTCATCTACATAAATACAATATTCTCTTGATGGTTCTTCCTCAAGATCATCTCTCTCATTATTAATGACTGCTTCATATTGCTAACAGAACTTTTTCAAAAAAAACGAAAGAAAAGAAAGAAAGGAAAGAAAAAGAAGAAGAAGAAAAGAAAAGAACAAGAAAGAAAAGAAAGAAAAGAAAGAAAAGAAAGAAAGAAAGAAAGAAAGAAAGAAAAAGAAACAGAAAGAAGAAAAAAGAAAAAGAAGGAAAGAAAAGAAGAAAAGAAAGAAAGAAGAAAGAAAGAAGAAAAGGAAAAAAGAAGAAGAGAAAGAAAAAGAAAGAAAGAAAAAAGAAAGAAAGAAAGAAAGAAAGCAAACTTCATAAAATTATCATCTGACCTAAACATATTTTCTGGTTTGCATTTGCTTATATGGTATGTTTCAAAGTCATTTGCAAGGCTTATCAAATGTCATACAGCATGATATTAAATATGTACATGTTTCTCTATTCATTTTAGCAGATATTTTTGAGGAGCCCCTATGTGGCTCAGCTGGTTAAGGGTCTGCTGCCTTCAGCTTTTGAAGTCATGATCCTGGGGTCCTGGGATGGAGCCCCACATGGAGCCTGCTTCTCCCTCTCCCTCTGTGGTTCCCCCTACTTGGGCTCTCATACACACTCTCTCTCAAATAAAATATAAATTAATAAAATCTTTACCAAACTATATTTGATTCTCTGCTTTAGCCAGTCAATATTACAAGTGGATATAGAATCTAATACATGACAGAGAAATACTTAGATGCTGTGATGGTCTTCTGATGGGTCAGCTTGGCTAGACTGCAGTCTCTAGTTGTTCATTCAATCACTAATCTAAACACTTATATGAATATATTTTATAGATATGATTAAGGTCACATCATTACAAAACTTTACTTAAGTAAAAGAGATAACCGTAAATAATATATACCACTCTCATTTATCCATTGACAGGCACTTAGGTTGTTTCTAGATCTTGGCTACTGTGAATAATGGTGCTAATCATTGATCCTACAATGGCAATCATATCATAATGTGTAAATCTATTGAATTAACCCACTGTATATCTTAAATTTGCATAATGTCATATGCCAAATATATTGAAACTAATTTTTTTAATATAAATAAAGAACTCTATGGATAGCAAGTTAGGCCTACTGAAGAGTTCAAAAGCTCCAGTCTGCCCTTCCTCAAGACTTGCCTACCACCAAGATTTTGATTTGACTACCACCCCCCATATTATTAGCCAATTATATATTATATAAAGAGATTTATTGCAAATATCTCCTACTGGTTCTGGCTTCTCTGGCTGAAACCTCCCTGATAGAGGCACAAAGAATCTTGAATAAACAAGTAATAAAATGGATAACACAGTATTTATTGTGCTAAGTGCTGTAATGAGAATGAAGCACAGCCATTCAAAGTGATTGGCTTTGTTTATTGCTCTTATTTCATTTGGATTTTAATGATGATGATATCTGAAATGACTACATCCTTAGCTTAACTATGCCTAAACAAATTTAGTTTTGATAAACTACACAAAATGTCCCTCCCATCTATAACAATAATAGGAACAATGAAAACAATGGCTGGTAATACTGGCAGATGTTTCTTGAAGTATTTAAGGACTATGTTGGACACTATCTAATAATTTCCTTTAAACTTCACCGACAATATTATGATAGAGGGTTGCGCTAGATTTTTTTTTTTAGGCAAAAACCTGAAACATAGACAGGTCAATAATTGACCTAATGTACAGGTCACTCATGTTGCACCAGAATCGTAAACACTCTTAAGCAATATGAGAATTAGGCCCAGGCATAGACCCAACTGGGGAGTTGCCATTTCAACTCGGACATCTGCCATTTAGGACTGAGTGAAGTAGGAGTATAGAATAGGATATATGACGTATAGGGAGAATAGATATTATACGATATATTATTATATTAGTTATATTATAGGATAGTATAATATATATTATGCATAGATACTATATTATACTATATTATAACATACCTATAATTATACCTATTGATATATAGATACTATATTGTAATATAGTATTATTTAGATAACATAACTTATTATCATTATATTAATAACTTACATCAGGGACTTATCAAGATACAATTCAAAAGGCACCTCTTCTATAAAGCCTTTCCCAACCCATCAAGCAGAATAAGTCATCTTTATTCTCCGAATCTTATAGCATTCTGCAATTATCCCTATTTAGCTTGGAATACAGCAAACTGAATGGCATATTATATATTTTTTTTCTCTTTAAACTATATGTCCTGTAAGGGCAGCTATTTTGTTTTATTTGGCTAAATATTTACTCCAGTATCTAGAATAATGCCTCTAGTTGAATAAGTAGTCAATTAATATAAATTACCTAAAATCAATTAAAAGTTGGAAATCCTTGCCATTACCCAATTATATGAAATGTACCATTGCAGAAAAGAGAAAAAAATATTCCATGTTCATTCTGACCAGTATGTATCTCCTAAGACTTGAGACTGTGAAACTCAGTACATTGCCCCTTCTCCCTAAATTTAACTGTTTTCATACTGTGTCTTCTATATTAATGATCATGAGTATTTACAGAGGTTCCTCAACATAGGCTCTTTTTTTTTTCTTTGTTTTTTTTTTTTAATAATTTTATTTGAGAGAGCAGGAGCAGGGAGGGAGGGAGAGGAAGCAGACTCCCCGCTACTACAGGGAGCCCTATTGTTGGCTCAATCCCAGGACCCTGGGATCCTGACCTGAGCAGAAGGCAGACACTTAACTGACTGAGCTACACAGGTGCCCCAACACAGACTTTTTTATATAAAATCTTCAACATCTAAAAGGCCAAAGTCTGACTAAACACCAAGTTGTTTCGAATTTCTTTTTTTTTTCCTATAGAGTTTGTGGCAGCAAATTTATTTTCCAACAATAGCTATTATATATATATATATTATATATACTATATATATATATATTCTGATCCTGATGCTTGTTTTTATAGGGTAACATTGACATTCTTTAATGGAGAGGTGGGGTGCACATTCGATCCTCTGAACCTCAGTCAACCTTCGTTAACTGCTATAACTAATAGAATGCAGGGGGAGTGACACTGCATACTTTGAGACTTCTGAGCCTAGGTAACTGAAAGCAACGCTGCTCTGTCTCTCAATCTATTGCAGTGGTTGCCCTTGGAACTCAGCCACTAGCTTCTGATAAAATCCTGGTCACATGGAAAAGCCACATACAGGTGTTTTGGTTGGCATTAGTTCTAAACTAGATCATTAAGACATCTAAGCATCAAGTATAAGACAAGAGAGTACATGATGAGCCTATAAGTGAGAAGGGACTTCAACTTCAAATCTTCAAGCTAAGCCCATAGATATCCTAGGGTAGAAGTAAGTCAGGACTCTCTCTGAATTCCTGACTATTTGCAAGAGATAGAAAATGATTACTGTTGATTTAAGCCACTAAGTTTGGATAATTTCATACATAAACTGGGATAGAAATGTATTTAAGAAATATATTTTGCATTCATGATGTTACTGAACCCAAACTTGTCCATGCAGCAGATGTGCGTAAGCTTATGTCTGAGACACCGGTTTTGAAGCAAAGAAACTTTATTATCAGAAGGGCAGCCCAACAAGAAGGTAAGGGATCATTCCCAAAGCTGCCTTGCCCTGTTGAGCCTAGGAACAGTTCATAACATGAGGAGGGTAAGGAGTTTCTTAAAACCTTGAGAATGGGGACTAGTGGGGCTTGAAACAATCCGGAGATAAGCCTTCGTCCAGGCAATGAGGTGTGATTTGGGATCTGGGAATGATCAGACACATCAAGACAACTGTTACAGTCTGGTCCCCATTAGGTTTCTACAACAAGTGGGTAAACAGGAAGTAGGGTAAAATGACAAATTTAATGACTGATTATGTAGGAAGTTAAGGGGTCCCGAAAACATAATTGAATAAGGAACAAACCAGAACATGGAGCTAAGTTAATAATGCAAACCAATAAAGGTACCTGTGTACCTCAGTGGTTGAGCGCGCTCAGGTCCTGATCCAGGGTCCTGGGATCGAGTCCCCACAGGAGCATGCTTCTCTGCTTCTCCCTCTGCCGTGTCTCTGCCTTGTTCTCTGGTCTTTCATGAATACATATATACAATCTTTTAAAAAATAATGCAACTAATAGAACTACAGTTCTGTTTATGCTTTCTGAACAGGTCTAGGAACCAAGTATCCACCCTCAATGACCCAACACGCAGACACATGCCCATGCTCCCACATAAACACATGTATATACACACCCTCACAAAGAGGAAGACTCATGTCACAACACTTATTTTCACTGTGTGTATAAATAATTGTTCTATATTATTTATTGTATATTTACTGTATTTTAGATTGTTATTATTGTGGATACTTATTCCACTGAATACATCGATTTCATGACACTATATTGAGCCATAGGCTGTAGCTTAAAAAAATAGTTTTAAGGGGGGAAAAGAAAAAAAAAAAAAAAAGATCGTTCCATGAAGGTAGAAAACAGAGACAGTTGCTTGTACTTCTCTTAACAAGAAGAAATGTGTCTATCCTAGGACCATAATCAAAATATTGCCTCAGAGACATAAAATAAACAGCCCTGGGTTAATGAACCCCTGAAGCTTAAAGACGAGCTTGGGCAGACTGGATTTGACCTTTGGATCATACATTCTAGCTCTGAATAAATTTATTTGAGGCTTGAAAAAATTGCCTTGTCTAATTCACTTTTAAGTGCAAACTACAGTGCAAAGTAACGAATGGCTTATAAGGAAGTTTATAAGACTAAGACCTTTTGCACTCTAAAGATTGACTCTTGTTATGGTCAGGGACATCATGGCCAAAACATTCACTAAATGGAATGAAGTCTCCAAGAATACTTTCAGCTTAGAGCCATTTGCAGCTATTTCTACCAAGTAGAAAGGAAAAGAAATTGAATTTTTAATATAAGGTCTTATTACACTACTGAGTAAAGTGCCTTGGAAGAACAGAAGAGGAAGGAAAAAAAAAAAAAACAAAGAGGAAAAAAATTTCCTTCTGTATTGCAAAGTGAGACTTTTGAAAAGTTGGAAAAATTCAACTTAAGTCATAAAGTCATGTAAGGTCTTCTTATCTTGCCTTAAAAGAAAGCTATTTTAGCTTTCTTCCTTTCCTTAAATTGTCAGTGTTTGGCAAAAGTGAAAGCCAGAGTCAATCAACAGGAAATGTGCTATCTGCTGGGTGTTCCACAAATGGGAGAAATATTTGCATTGCAAATGAATAACTAATAATCTCATTTCTGACCAGTGCCCTGTTTTTATTTCAACATGTTCCTTTAGCTCTTGCAAAGTTCTAAATATTTTTAATACACTGAAGTCCTACCATCAAGATGGTAATCATATACTTTTCAAGATATTTTTAGATGTGCTAATGAGGAAGCCTGAGATCAGTGTGAAACAGCAAGAATCATTAAAAATTAGATTTATTTGGCAATATGCATAGTGTTTGTTTAGGTTCTTCATTTCATCAGTTTAGAAAATATTTTTTTTTAATATGTTAATCAGTTTGCTTTGAGATTATCTGTACTTTCCTCCCCCGCACACATATATGTACACTCATACTTCCCCCTGCCTAGTGCTATAGAGTATCTGAGATTTCAGATTTTGGATACTGGGGCCAGAGAGCAAGGGGCAGAAAACCCATCCAGGATTGAAGGGGAAGAGACAGCAGGTAGCATTAGCCGGGAGTACTGGGCTCCCTGCAGCATTCCCCATTGCCCCATAGAATTTCACTTAAAAACACAAAATCAGAGATTAAATTACTGAACGTTTCAAAACAGTGACTGCATTAAAAGTGCTTAAAAAGAAAACCACATGCCCCCAAATGGCCACCATTTAGATCTAGTCACCAAACCAGGGCTTACTATCTAACCTAATCACAGTTTCAACCTCATCTGGACATTTGTTTTAATGGCCAGTCAGGAATTTTCAGATCTCTGCCAATGAGGTCATCTGTTACAGGGGCCCTCTCCATCCCCTAAAGGAAGATGAGGTAATCTGCATGATAAGAGCCCCTGCCCTCCCACCTGAGGTGACCTTGAAGAAACAATCCCCTTCTTTCGCTCATAACTTCCTGGCCCCACCACATTCCTCCCTATAAAACCTTCCATTTGGTACAACTCCTGGGAGCTCCATTCTACTTACCAGAGGAGAGGCTGTCTGATTCATGAATCATTAATAAGCCAATTCAATCTCCCAATTTACTCAAATCTTGTTTTATAACAAAACCTAAGTACAGAACTCTTCTTGAGCGTGGGCCTTGTGTGACTATATTGGTCACCCACCCTTGAAGCAAAGCCCTGCATTCTTAAGATTTTACTTACAGTAAAAGCAAAATCTTACAAGGCAGTAGAGGGCCTACCGCCCAACAATCTCTGACACTACCCTCCTCTTATTCCTCCACAGGACATAGGAGCCTCCCTGCAACTCCTAAACACCCCGGGGGTGGGGTGGGGGGCATGCCCACTCTAAGGAGTTCAAGCTCCAAGGGCCTGTATTGCTTACTTGCTCTACCCGAAATACTCTTCCACCTGCTTAGGGCTCTCTTTTTTTGCTCCCATCCAGTCTCTCACACCTCACTTTATCCATGAAGCATGCTCTGCCAAGGGTATTTAAAATACAACCCTCTTCATCTATTTCCCTGAACTAAATATATAGATATACTTTTTTTTTTCTTTTGGGTTTCTATAGCACAATTTATCATTAGACCATGCAATCAAATTATTTTATTTTTTATTGTCTATCTTCTGCTTCTAAGGAACAAGCTCTATGAGAGCAGGAATCTTCATGTTCTTTTTGTGGGTGTTAGAATGTGAGTCTTCTTTTTGCTGATGAAGTTCACTGATCTAAAAATTATGTGTCTCTGGCACATAATGTGTAGTGAAAAAAATATGTCTTGAATTGTTTGGTTGGCATTATTATTTTCAAGTATATTTAATAAAATAGTGACAGTATACAGAGTCAAAAGATATAAAACTGAAGCTACTCAATGACCCATCTGGTACAAATGATGTTTGTATATGTACAGGAATAATTATGTTTGTACGTATATGCCTGATTAGATGCATGTGTGCACATGTGTATATGTATAGAAGGAACTGAAAGATAGCATGTTTAATATGCCAGTTCTTTCTCTAGATAATGAATGATTTTTTTTTCATTTTTAATTATCTACAGTATTAATGACTGTGAAAAAAAATGAACATTTTAATAAATGACATCATTTTCCAGAAACCTTGATAATCTCTCCATTTTTGATGTTCAGAGAATGAGATCTTAATCTGTGCCTGTAACTTTCAGAAATTGCTAGGAGTCAGTACAAGGCAACTTATATCTACTTTCTCCTGATAGCTAAAGACATAGGTCTCATCTTCCCTCAACATTATCTGTCGTATTTTATCAGGGACACAAGGTATTCACACACAATATTGCCTGTGTATGGAGCTACTGGTTTTCTTTTCTCACTTACTAATAATAATAAAAAATCTAGTTTAAATGATTATTTGTTCTCCCAAAGACCATATTGGCATAACCAAGAACCAACACTAAAAAAAAAAAAAGGTCTGCTGATTTTATTCTGACAAAATTTCTGAGGGTTGAAGATGTGGTCACAAGGAAACTCAGTGAATTAGAGAGTAATGTCAAGTGCGCAAAGGGTAGAGGTATATGAAATGTAGGATGGGACTACATGGTGGTACCCACAAGCATCATGTAAGGTTAGGCATTGGGTGTTCCTATTGGCCATCCTCAATAATTTATCTGAAAGTTAAAGTCATGGGGAGTCTTGAGGAGGAACTAAGGCACAGAACCAATAAGTATATGCTTTAACAGCAACGGCAAATCTGACAGTTTGGTTATCTAGAGTTATAGGAAGAAAATTTTGTTTTTACTTCTGTTTTAGCTATCAGGTTGCAAATCCTTTGACTCTCATTTCCTACCAGCATATATTAGGCCATATTCATTTTAAACCTTTGTTTTTTTGTTTTTTAATTTATTTATGATAGTCACACAGAGAGAGAGAGAGAGGCAGAGACATAGGCAGAGGGAGAAGCAGGCTCCATGCAGGGAGCCTGATGTGGGATTCGATCCCGGGTCTCCAGGATCGGGCCCTGGGCCAAAGGCAGGCGCCAAACCGCTGCGGCCACCCAGGGATCCCAATTTTAAAACACATTTTTAGACATTCTTGCTTAAGTTACTTGAAGAAAAACAGCACCAATTTGATTTTTTTTTTTTTAGTAAATTATCCATCCCTTGTAATGTCAAAGGAAAACATAGCCTATAGTGCATTACATTGAATTTAACTTCAATCACATAGAATAATACTCAGTGCAATTTTCATTTCAAATCAGTTGCACTTTTATTCCCATTGGATTTAAATTTCATTTACTTAGTAGGCCCTCCTCTTTTGTCTGAAACTGGGACTTTATTGAGCATAAAGTAGTAGCACTTTTGAATAAAACTGAAAGAAATTAGATATTTATTGAGGTCAAACAAAAGTGTACAGATATTGCATATAAATCCATCTCTCATGTTTTCTTCACTGCATGTGCATTTAATATTTATTTAGTTCGAATTACAACTTTCTAGATTTCCATAATTTAATTAACCTCTCTTTACTCTGTGCTTTTATATTTCTTTGTTTACAACTCAATAGCACCACCTTTTCCTAGCTTTACGAGAACAGAAGTCACATTGACTTGGTTTCTAAGTAGTCAATCACTGTGCTGGTTACTTCACTCACATGCTCTCCATTTTCTTCTTTCTTTCTTTCTTTCTTTCTTTCTTTCTTTCTTTCTTTCTTTCTTTCTTTCTTTCTTATTTATTTATTTAGCTCTCCATTTTCTTGTTGGATTCCAGTTTTGGGCTAGTGCTAATCATCTCCAGGTAATACTAAATCTCATAGAAGTTAGGGAAGTTGTTCTAAATCACAGTGCAGTATGTAGCAGGGCTGACATTCAAACTAGGTCTGGTCTAAATCCAAAATTCAATTCAAAGGGTCTCTATTCATGCCAGACTTTCTCACTAGGCATAAACTAGTCTTTGTTTGTCTTCTGTTTCTTGCTAACACTGCAGTGTCTCTGCAAACTGTAAACTCTGACATATTATTTTAAAAATAAATCAGACTACCTATTAAACTCTCTTAGCTCTGTTAATATGTGTACTCATGATACATAGCCTTAAATGATATTCCACTTTTGCAATTAAAAACAAAACAAAATAACCTAACAATGACGATCCTCAGAGTAATTTCATAGACATAGAAAAATCTAGAGGCACCTGGGTGGTTCAGTTGGTAGAGTGTCTGCCTTCAGGTCAGGTCATGATCTCAGGGTCCTGGCATCAAGATCTGACTTGGGCTCCCTGCTCAGGGAGAATCTGCTGCTCCCTCTATGCCTCTCCCACATTCATGCTCTCTCAGTTACTATCTCTCTTTCAAATAAGTAATTAAAACACTTTTCGGAAAGAAGGAAGGAAGGAAGGAAAGGAAGAAGGAAGGCAGGAAGGCTGAAAGAAAGAAAAAAGAAAAGAGAAGAGAAAAAGAAAAAGAAGAAGAAAAAGAAAAGAAAAGAGAGAAAAAGAAAGAAAAAAGAAAAAGAAAAGAAAGAAAAAGAAAAAAGAAAAGGAAAGGAAAAAAGCGAAAGAAAAGATCATTCTACTTTCAGGGCTAATCTGTGAGACAAATATTGGAAAAAAAAATAAACACAACAAACATCTAAACCAAAACCACTTCCAAATTCTTAGAGCAGAAATCTGATCCACAATGAAGGATTCTGCTTCTTAATCTTTGGCCTTTTTCTCAGGTAAAATACTAATATATACTAGGAAAAATCAACTGAAACAAATCCAGGTTTGTTTGAGGTTTTTGTTTGTTTTTTGTTTTGTTTTTTTAAACAATGCTGTATACAAACAAGTCAAACCTCAATGCAAGTTCTGAAAAAAGTTATTTATGAGACAAAGTCCATTCAATTTTTTTTTTCATAGCTAAGCAAACTTAGGCAAACTAAAACTTTAGGTTGAAGCAAAGTTTCTTTGGCCTTAACTATGTTGCAAACTTTAGAAACGGTAAATGTACTTTATATAACTTCTCAGAGAAAAATCATTCCGTTTCTAAGTCTACTAGTACATTCCTCAGCAAGTTGAGAAACATTTCTTCTAGTTTCCAAATTCTCATTTACAATTGTTCATTAATTCTACATATTTTATATAGGCACACAAGATTGATAAAAGAGAAATGTAATTGAACCTTAAATTAGCCATTTAAATATAATCTATTCCTGCATTCAGTCCGACTTTAAATCTGGGCATACAAGTGAAACCAACTCCAGTTGATATTAGTTTAATAGCCTCATGACAGTAGGGAAAAAATGGGCATGGATTTGCTTTTGACTGAGATAAATTTTAAAGTTAAGTTTTTCTCTCTACTTAGCTTTGCAGTTACCCTCAAGGCATTTATCTATTGAAAGGGATAAGATATCATCTTTCAGAGGAAACATGTCATAAATATTTTGATAAAGTATTTGTAATCCTCAAAACAGATGGCTGTTCCGTAAAGATTGTCAGCTGAGGAGGTTTTGCTGACAGAATCATATTAACAATTGCAACTGGGTTTTGCACTGCAAAATCAGATGCATTTTTCTATTAATCAATCACAGCTGGCTGATTTTTCTGACAGCTGGAATTTGCAAGACCTAATTTGCACCCTTTGCTCTATTCTTGACTAATACGCCCTAAATAAAGCAAAATAGTCTCTTGGGGGGTCAGGGGCACGATCATAGATTAACGGGCCAGTAGGAGAAACATAAGGGATGTTGATTTAACTTTATAAATATGAGGCAAAGGAAGTTTTACTTGGACTTTAAGCAGAAACATCTTCCAGGAAATTGGTCCATGAGGGAAAAGAAGTGCCCATATCGATAATGATAATGCAATAAGGAGAATGTGCATTGTCCCCTGTGGCTTCCATTTGGCAAATGGCACACCATTTCCTAATTGATTCTTGGGGCCAGTTTCCTTTATGAGCATTTGGATGGTATTTTGGGAGAAGTCGGCATCACTTTACATTACTAAAACTCAAATTGTGCCTTCATAATATAGTTTTTATATAAATTAATGCGTATTATTTGTAACTTTCTATTTCTCTGAAGGAAAAGGTATCTTTTCTAACCGGTTTACCTAAAAAAATCAAATGACTTAAGGCATACAAGAAATGTGTGTGACTCCATGTGAAGGTCAATGGGTGGGTTTGCAGCCTATTATTCTGTTAGGTTCCTCCCTGTATTTATCATTATTCAAACTTTCTTTCCATTTATTTTTTGATTTTTAGCAAGGATTGGACTTTGCATTGATCATCAGTCCATTCTTCAGTGTGAAAAACAGCATCTTCTATACAATGTGTCTTCAATAAATATGTTAAAGCAATCCATAAATGCCAACCATTGCAACAATGAGGTTCTAATCACAGCATACATTCTGTGCTCTGGATTAATTTCCTTTTTTTCTTTGCAAAAATGATTTGTCAAACAAATATTCCCGACCTACCATGTGTGAGACATTATGCTAGGTGCTCCCAAATGAATATGGCCAGAATACCATCTCTGCTATAAAGGTTCACAGACAGGGGAAAAGAAAAACTAAGGAAACAAAATCTTATAGCAATTAGGTCCTTTGCATTTTTAGCTTTGCAAATGAGAAGTCCAAAATTTATGCCAAAAGTTGAATCTACTATTTTTTATCTAAAAGCAATAACGATTTGCTTATCTATATTCATTTTACAGAGAAAAATGTAAGGAATCAAGGCTAAAATAATTTTGTATAACTTGTTAACTTGTTATGGAAGATCTCCTAGTTTTCAGACCACTATTTTTTCAAGAGTTCATTCATTCATTATTCATTTATTCATCCACTTTTCAGCAACTATACAATGAAAACTGTCTAGTACAGATGAAGGATGAGAGACATGAGATAAAGCAATTAAAATATTTTTACATTATAAGTAACAAAAATCTGTTGCCAGAAAATAGATCTTCTAAGTCTTTTTTGCATCCTTCCAAAATATTATCAGTCCTGATACCTTCCATATATTTTGGGAGTTTTAATAAGAAATTTTGTCCTGACATAGTACCTTGCAAATAGTTACTCAAAATGATTGCTGAATGAATGAGTTTTGTAAAGATATGCATGCTTTTTGTTCTTTGTAGAGATTCTGAATAATATGTACAGACAAGTGTATTTTTATCTTTTTATAAGCAGTCCACACATTCAAGGGAGCCCATGTTTACCTTTGAATCTAACTTCAATGTATTAAAAAAATATGTTCAGGAAATACACATTTAAAGTCTGCCACGAGCCAGGCATCATACAAATATGAAAGCCAATCCAAATATCAATGCAAGTTTTTCCATCCTTGAGGGGTTTTCACCCCAAACCAATGAAGTTGATACAAATATAAATGTGCAAATATACTAAAGAGTGGCAAGTGACTCAATTCCCTTAAGAGGTCATGGTTACTATGTCCATATAAATGTCTCACAGATCTAGAGTTATCATTTGAGTCTCTTTCCTTCATATCATATCCATATGTCCAGCTGTCTACTGAATTTACTATAAATATTTGCCATAAATTTAACATGATTTTTTATTTGAATTTGCCGTAGCTATTTCAATAGATTGGACCAAACTCATCTCCTTATCACCTCCAAAATGTGTCCTATTTCTTTTATCAATCTCTGTTGACAGAACAGCTACCAACCCAGATGCTCAAGTCTTTATCATCTGTCATAAGCAATTAAACCACAAGACTCTTAATTTCTCCTTTGTTTCCTTTCTCAAATCCACCCACATCTGTCTATTCCTTCTATGACTCACTTAATTGAGATCACAATCATCTTTCATCAGAATTAGAAATACAGTCTCTTGTGTTTTTCTCTTGCCTCAGGTCCTTTAAGATATTCCAGAGAATAGCAATGGCATGACTGAAGCCATGTAATTGTGAGAATCAGCTTCCTGTCAGGGAAGTGCAAAATATTAGATTTTAGCAGCACTTAAGAGAACAGTCCTTGAGTTGTGCAAATGATTGGTGAAAAATGTGTTGAGACAAGACTACATATACTCCAAAGGTATTAAGCAATTTAGTGTTTCATTATATAAGAGATGAGCTCAAAAAATGGAGAAAGAAGCCAATGAACTTGGGAGTTAAATTTGCCATTAATCTTATCTTTAATCTTACCCAAATAAACCTATCCTTACTCAACTGTTTCTAATGAACATTTGCTTATTTTATCTCCAGTGTCTTTATTTGCTTGAGCATTTGTATTTAATAGTAAGTAAAGTTAATACATTTTAATGCATGGACTCTAGCCAACTAACAGAAATTGCTAAAAACCAGGAACTGTTTTTATTTTTTCTAAATACAATACTCTTAATGTATCTTCCCTCAATGGACTAGTGGGCCATCTTCACCTGAGAATCTGTAAATAAACATTGGTGATAGCTACCAGGGATATTCAAAGTTGTTGTTTTTAATTACCCATTGCCATTTTAAATGAACTTGTTTCCTAACTATATTAGAACTTTCCCAGAGACAGTAAAGGCTAGATAAGAATATACTCCTTGGCATGGTCATCTTCCCAGTTCATTACCATAATCTAACAGCTCCTGACATATGGATTTTTATAAATCCTCATTTTACCATATAAGTAAACTTTCCCAAATATATCTAGTTATTTCTATAATAACAAGGGAAGGCAACTTCTGCTCAATATTTTAATATTACTTTATGACTTGACTGTTACAGTACACATGGCAATCCTTTAGATATCTCTAGATCCCTCATTTCTAAAATTCTGTTAATGTTTATTAAAAACACCTTATTACAGATGGTCCCTGACTTAAGATTTTTTGACTTTACAATGGTGTGAAAGTGATGGGTATTCAGTAGAAACCATACTTTGAATGTGGACCTTATCCTAGGCTAGGAATATTCAGTATAATCCTCTCATGATGTTGAATAGTAGCAGTGAGCCACAGCTCCCAGTGAGCCATGGAATCACAATCACAAGGGTGAACAATGATATATTTACAACCGTTCTGTACCCATACAGCCATTTGGGTTTTACTTTCAGTAGAGTATTCAATAAAGTACATGAAGTACTCAACAGTCAATTATTTTTTTTTAATTTTATTTATTTATGATAGTCAGAGAGAGAGAGAGAGAGAGAGAGGCAGAGACATAGGCAGAGGGAGAAGCAGGCTCCATGCACCAGGAGCCCGACGTGGGATTCGATCCCGAGTCTCCAGGATCAGGCCCTGGGCCAGAGGCAGGTGCTAAACAGCTGCACCACCCAGGGATCCCCTCAACAGTCAATTATAAAATAGGATTTGTATTAGAGGATTTTGCCCAACTGTGGGTGAATATAAGTGTTCTGAGCATGCTTAAGGCAGGCTAGGCTAAGCTAGGATGTTTGTTAGGTTAGGTATGTTAGATGCATTTTCGACTTACAGTATTTTCAGCTTTAGATGGGTTTACCAAACGTAACCCCATCAAAAGTAGAGAAAGAGCTGTATTGGGTTTGATGATCTATTCTCAATTTTCACATTGTCTTTTTATAAATAATAACTTAGCATTAACCTTTTGTCTGTTGAGGTTCTCAAAATTAGGGCTGTTGATATTTAGAAGACTCTAGACTATCCCTTTCAATTTCATTTTTACAAAAGCGGGCACATTTTCACTTTTTCCCCCCTCTGATATTGCAGATGAGTTACTGTTGGCTCCCTGTTGAAGCGTACCTGTGAAACATACAGGAGATTGGGAAAGAATGAGGTCTTTAATCCTTATTTATAGTTCTACTATAAATTATTGTTGACTTAAGCCAATGTCTCTTCTTTTTCAAATGAGTGGGTTTGAATAATTAAAATTGCAAAGAGCTTTTAATTTTCACACAATTTGGAATGTATACAATTAATAACAAATGCAACTATTGAGACCACATAGACTTTCTGAAGGATTATTTTTATGCTGTAATTCTAATGTTTCACTGTGAATTATATATAATAAGTGCAAAATACTCAAAATATTTTTCAAACCATGGTATTTTTGAACTTGGGGTAAGAACACACAATAAAACTAGTACCTATAAGTGTTAGTATTCCCTGTAGGCTTTGCTCACATAAAGCCAAAGAGTAATTTAAAAGAACTGATTTTATGAAAAATAGAGTGGAAATTAACAAGCAGATTAGAATACTCTACAGGAGATTAATTAGCTTCATTTTCATGACACCACCTCAAAAGAAAAATAATAGCAAACTTCTAAGATAGTTTGAACCTCAAATTTCAAGCCTTATTACTAAGAGACATTATCAGAAAATAAAAACACCCATCAAATAGAAGCTGAAATATTAATCTTTCTCACTGTCCTTGTGTGTATGAAGGGTTCTTTTTCATATGAAAGATTAAATGGTTTAAGTCGGGGTTAAAACTAGCAACTTTTACACATGGAATGGGGGTTTTGGTAATTATAACTTGAATATTATTATTGACAGGTTAGTAAGAGTCGGAAAGTGTGTATGACACTACCAAAGAGTTAAATATTACTTCCATTAAGAAAGTTGTTCTCCTATTATAGAAAAGGCATTTGAAATTATTTGTCATTTCTGCTTTTAATCACCAGTTTATGACTTTGGCATCAAACTTTCTCCCACACATTCTTTGACAAAAGTCCCATTGGCCCTAATATTAAATACTTATGCCACTATCAGCAAAGTTTGACTCATCCCTTGGTGGTTTTATTCAGTTGTGGACTTCCAAGTATCATTGTAACTAATTAGTTACTTTAGATGATTCCCACAGAGGGAATTGAATAATTACAAAAAAATGATTAGCTTTTCAGCCTTGAGGTCTGTTGCTAGACACATGAAAACTATAGCATGATCTACAGTACAAGGCCAGATTACTAAATCATTGTACATAAATGTCCCCAGTGAACACAATTCTGTTCAAGAACAAGACATGTGATTTCTTTTGCAATGTACAAGTATTAAAATATTGTATTAAGGCATATACACAAGGAAACAAAATGTTTGAACTTAAAAAAAAAAAAAATCCCCCAGAAGAGACCTGCATTTCATTCATGGCTCCTCGACTCATCAGCTATAGAACTTTATGCTAATAATTTTAGAAGGCTATATTAGTTGCTGATAGGAAAAAAAGGGAATTAGCAGAGAAAAATTTCAGCATAGCTTATGTCTTTCTTTAAAAATATATATATTTATTTTAGAGATGGAGAGAGGAGAGAGAGAATGCGGAGTTGAGGAGTGGGAAGAGGAGCAGAGGGAAAGGGACAAGCGGACTCCATGCTCAGGGCTGAGCTCGACACTGGGCCCCATCCCAGGACCCTGAGATCTTGAATTTACACTGCCACTGAAAGCTTATGAAGGTATTTCACTGTAGCCTCATCATCAATGAAGGCTTTAATCATTGCATTTTGGTGGGTTAAAAACAATAAATAAATAAAAAGTAATACTTCTATTAGGTTAATGAGACCTGCATGATTATTCAGTCTGTCCAAACTTCAACAATGCACAATGACAGAAAGTCACAATGATGCCTCTGTACTAATAATTTTATGAATTAAAAGAGGGGATTTCAAATTTTTTAAAGAAAGTGAGATTTGAGTAATCAAAAGGGATTCTGTATGACAGACATGACAAATTCAGATTAGCAAAAGTAAAAAAATCCTGAGAAGCCAGAAAGCCAATTTATACATTGATGATAAATAAAGGGAACAAACAGGATACACCACCTTAAGTGCCTCATCAGATTCAAGCTACCACTTGAATTAACTATGTTTTATATATGAAGAAAAAATTACAATCAGAAGATTAGCTTTCTGGTGTTAGTTATATCACTGAAAAGGCTGAAATAAGCAAGTAACTTTTTCCTGTATTTCCTATGAATATTTCCTTTAGGGACACCTGGGTGGCCCAGAGGATGAGCATCTGCCTTTGGCTCAGGGAGTGATCCCGGGGTCCTGGGATCGAGTTCTGCATTGGGCTCCCTGCATGGAGCCTGCTTCTCCCTCTGCCTGTGTCTCTGCCTCTCTGTGTGTCTCATAAATAAATAATCTTAAAAAAAATATATTTCCTTTACTTGGATTTGGAAGGTAGTGGACTTTCTTGAGTATTTATAAATGGAAATAAAGTCTGTGACTATTTCACCCCTATATTTCTATCTTAACCTGTCTGAGCTGCTAAAATAGAATACTATAGACAGGGTGGCTAATAAACAACAGCAAGTTATTTCTCACAGTTCTGGAGATTTAGAAATCTAAGATCTAGTTACCAGCAGAACTAGTACGTGGTGAAGTTTAATTTTCTGGTTCCTCGATGACCATATATTTGCTGTGCTCTTGCATGACAGAAGGACAAGGGGGCTCTTTGGAATCTCCTTTATAAGAACACTAATCTCATTTATAAAGGCTCCCCTCATGACCCACCTCCCAAAGGCCCACCTCCAAATTCCAAAACACTGGGCTTCAGGACTTAAGACATGAAATTTGAAGGGTCACATATTCATCCTATAGCAATTCTTTTGGCTGGAAAAAAGTCTCTATTATTATTATATTCACATTTTTTTAAGTTTTATTTATTTATTCCATGAAAGAGAGAGACAGGCAGAGACATAGGCAATGGGGGACTCAACCCCAGGACCCCGGGATCACGCCTTGAGCCAAAGGCAGACACTCAACCACTGAGCCACCCAGGTGCCCCTATACTCACACTTCTATCCAAGCTCAATTCTTGCTGGCTTTGGAGTCTTTTTTTTTTTTTTTTTCTTTTCTTTTAAAAGTAATTCTCTTTTTCCAAATGGTGATAGATTTTCTAAGTCACTTCAAGGACAGGGTTTCTCAATATAGTCCTAAAGTATAGAAGACACCCTTTATTTGAGAGGTCCTGGAGTAAAAAACCTGAAGTTAGGCTCTCGGCTTTCACAACCCACTAGATACATGTGACCTTGAGCAAACCTCTCTCCTCTGATCTTTGTTCATCTGAAAAGGGGGTATAATAATAATGACCTGACTGAGTCTTGCTGAGACTAAATGATATATATCAGTGTTTCTCAAACCTGGGCATTGGTGTTTTTCATACACTTCTGGCGTTTAATGCATGCTTAAGTGTCCTCTTGAACGACCATCTTGATGATGTTGGCAAAATTTCCGACTTTCCCAGCAAGCCTGTGGTCAGATTGGACATAACTAACTTTGTAATCTTCTCTACAGATACTTTTGGGCACTAAATCTTTTATTTCAGAGGTGATTTGCATTTTGGGATCTTAATCAAGGCATGTCAAGACGTGGATCATCTAACCATGGCTGTTTGGCAAAAGAATATGAACTTTACTGCTGTATAAGAGGAAATGGTTTTCAGCTCCCGGCGGACTTGGAACAGCCTGCTTAGCACTGCAGCTTCAATAGAAAAGGATGTTGCTTTCTATTTCAAGCTGAAATCAGGATTGGAATAAAGTAGACAAAAGTTTGGCCTATTCGGTTTGAATGGGCTTCCTGACAGAAACGGTTTGACTTGTAAGGGAGAGAGTGTCTGAATTTTATGGAGTGCCTAATGCATACAATGTAGTTCCCAAACCTATGCAGTAATATTATCATCATGATTTGTAGATGGGGGAACCACATTTCAGAGAAGAGGGTATCTTACCTACCTATAGGATAGATTTTTCAATTCTATCTAACTAGTTATTTTTTTGATACCCCATCAAACCATACTGAGTAATGGGATAGAATTAGGCCAAATTTAAGGAGAGAGTAAAAAGGTTATATTAGAACATGTTAACATTCCCAAAGAAACATTCAAGCCACTGTAGCACCCTTTTGCATTTATAAGAGTGAGCCAAACCATGAACCAATAGCCAGGAACCACGGTTAAAATGAACAATTTTCGCTAATAGATAAAACAAAATTAATCTTTTTTAATAACCAATTCCTGTAATGAATAGAAGACATTACTTGCAATAAATTCATTCCAATCTACCCTAAATAGCAGAGTTCTATCTAACTTAAGTGAAATGTAATTGGCATTACAAACATCAGTCCTCATGATAATTTAAGTAATAGGCCAGGCCCTCCCTAGCTTTAGGTAAAGGGCAACCTCTGATATGAACAGCTGATTATAACCCAAAATCTAAGCTAATCAAATTGGATTGGAATTTGAGCATGATGATTAGAAAACACAAGCAATCATAATGAGTAAGAGTCTTTCACAGACTAACAGTGACTGTAAATCCCTTCGCAAGAGAAACAGGGGACTTGAATATAGATTTGTGGAAGGTGGTACAGAATAGGAATAGAAAATATGAAGTTTATCATAAGACATTTAACATTTGCTTGGGCAACTTACTTAATTCTGAGACTTGATTTCTCTCTCTTTAAAGTCAGAGGATAGAGGCGCCTGCAATGGCTCAGTAGGTTAAATTTCTGCCTTGGGCTCAGGTCCTGATCTCAGGTCTGGGATCAAGCTCCACGCCTCTGTACTCAGCAGAGAGTCTGCTTCTCCCCCTTCCTGGGCCTCTCCCCCTTCCCCTGCTTGTGCTCTCTCTCGAGCTCCTTCTCTCTCTCAACTAAATAAATAAAATCATTAAAAATAAATAAATAGCTTAGAGGATAATAATATCTATCTCATGGAACTATTGTTCAGATCATATCAGTTCATGTAATTAAAGTCCTTAATACAAAGTTTTACACTGACGTAAAAATCATTAGTATACATCAAATTCTGTTTTGGAAACAGACAATCGGGACCCCTGGGTGGCTCAGTGGTTGAGCATCTGCCTTCAGCTCAGGGCATGATCCTGGGGTCCTGGGACCGAGTCCCACATCAGGCTCCTTGCATGGAGCCTGCTTCTCCCTCTGCCTCTGTGTATCATGAATAAATAAAATCTTTAAAAAAAAGACAATATATGTTCTTTTCAAGTATCTAAAAAATAATCCTCAAACTCATTTTGCTTTGAGCTTCAAAGACAAGCTCAAGGATTACCTGACTGATGAAACACTAGAGAGAGCAACGTAATAAAACTAACAATAAATACTAACAATGTAATAAAACTAACAACGTAATAAAAAATAATACAACACACTATCAGCAAATAAATAAACAAAATGGTTTTAAACACCTTGAATAAAACCTTAACTCTCATATCAAAAAGGAAATCTAAACTAAGCCAAAATCAGGATAATGAAATGTCAAAATAAATTAAATAAAAAGTTGTAGAAGTAGGAGGCTATATGTTTTCATATTATTAAGATAGTGAATATTCAAATTCAATGTTAGAATAAAAATACATTTTACAGAAGTAGAATGATCTGATTTAATAAATCTAAAAGTGAAAATTAATAGAGATTGAAAAAACAATAGAATAAACCTAATCCTTGTTCAGCAAAAAGTAAAATAAAATAGTTAAGTCATTGGACAACCTGACACATAGAAGTAGGAGGAACAAAAAAACACACGTACCTACAAAGACCATAGGTAAACCAACCACAGGCAGAAAGGAAGACTTTGTATGAGACTCTTATACTCACATCGGAACAGTCAGTTCTCCGTGCAAAGACTAATCATCATGAAAAAAATATAACAAAATAATGTCCAAAGACATGTAAAAGGTAAACAGAACAATTGTTAAAAACAGAAATAAAGTTATCAACAAGATAGTTCCTGGGAGATTCTGACAAATATTGAGAAAATAATCTCAAAGTCACTTAAAAGTGTTCCAGAACAAAGCAAGAATGCTTTCAGTTATTATCATACACACTTCAGTACCAAAATCCAACAGGATTGTACTTTCTCACATACAAACATTTATACCAGGCACATGCACCCACATACTTCACTTTCCAATTCCCAATTAAAGAATGATTATATCGAATAGAACCAAAAATATATATAAGAACCCAAACACAATGGACTATTATCTCTTGCTCAATAAAATTCCATTCATTTCTTGTTCCCGTGAAAGTGCTTAGCAAGTACTAAGGGTGTGTCAGCAGGTTACCACGATGCTGTCCTCAATACCGCCATTCCAAAATACAGGATATTGGTGGCACTGCCATTTCCAAAATTTGTTTTCAAAGTCAGCCACTTGGCAGTAGGAAAGGTCATAGGGTTAGCATCATGTTGAAGATTTTTATAGGTCAAGCCTGGAAAGGTCTCACATCAATTCCACTCACCTTGCTTTAAACATGCAATCACATCACGAGCCCCTGCCTGCAAGAAAGCCTGAGAAATTGTAGTTCCTCTAAGGTCAGCCATTTTCCAGCAATAATTTAATGCCAACGAAAATAAAGGATGCATTTTGAGAGGAAATTTAGCCTATTTCCCAGGGTGGTTGTGAAGATTAATACCTGTCAAATGGTCAAAACAACATCTAGTAGATGAAACTTCCCAATAAATTTAGGTTATCTCACTGCCATAACGTTTATGCCCACTCCTACTCTACGTTACAGTCTTATCACCTCCCTTATGTTTCAGATAGAAGACTTGAAGCTGTAAGACAAAGAACTCAAATCCAAGGTTGGAAATGGGAAAGTATTACAATGCCATTTAGAGGAAGGCCTGGACTGTGGCAATTCTAAGGTCACTGAATAGTACATCTCAGTAACATCAATTAACGTGAAGTTTCTTGTTTTTATTTTCACAAGTCACCATGTATTAAAATTTTGTCCCTGTGGCTTGCTCTCATCATAAATGGAAAATGGTTTGGTCATCCCAAGATACATTAGAAGATTAGAGAGGCAAGACTACTTCTTTCTGTATATTTATCTTTTTTTTTTTTTCCTGTATTTTTTTCTTCACAATTGCCAATTCTAATTTTATTTCTGTTGGGATTGTACTGTCTGCTTTGTCTGGCCCATCCCAACCCAGATGGGATGCAGTGGGTGACTTGTCCTGTGATCTCATATTACAAACAGCTCCAGAAACTGTGCAGTGAGGGAAGCAACCCAGCCTTGGAATAGTTAGATAGGGGATGAAAAGTGACCTGGCATGAGAGCCTCCCTGATGCACAAAGGACAATCTCAAGGTGGAAGTGAGGCTTCTCAGACTCCAGGACAAACATGTTTTCTGATGGGAGCCTTCCGGGACAGGTTGCTTGCCCTCTGTGCACCTGCTGGGCCTAAGAACTATTACAAGTAGCAGGGATCCAATGCCTAGAGCAACTGGGAACCTGTGAAGGACTATGGCCAGGGAAGGAGCTCCCGGCTTAGTGGCCAAGCTTGGCTGTTGCTCTCCTTGGGGAGGGGAGTGGGCATGTCATGGGGAATGACCTATGCTCCCAGGGACCTAGAATATTTCATGAACTAGAAATCTTTAGAAAATGTTTCTTAATCCCATTTGCCAGAACCAGATCACATTTCCACTACTAAATTGACTATTGGAAGAAGGCTTAGCCAAACAGAATCTAACCTTAATTTAGGGATAGCGCCAACTTTTTTTTCAGTTAAGGGGTGGAGAGAGGGAACACTCAAAAAAAGTTAATTATATCAAGAGAAAAAAGGAAGTAAAGCTCTGCAGCACTCAATTAATAGTGTTGGCTACAATTTATCACTTATTTCCTAGATCGCCATAAACTCCTATTACTGGCTTGTTGTATTGTTTTGTTTTTTTTTTAATTCTATCCTTTCTACTTTGATAATATTCCATATGCTACTGGCAGGTACATTTTCCAAATGGACAGCTCTTATTTATTCCATCTCAAAGAGCTTCAATACATTTTATACCACTTAGGTCTGTGACACCTGCTGATTTTCTGCTAGCATTTCGCCGTGTAGCATATTTAATTTTGCATTCACTGAACCCTTTGCATTGCATCCTCTTCACCTAGATAGATAAATGGCTCCCTCTCTCACCTCATTTAGGTCTTTACTAAAATGCCACATATTGCAGCAAGCTCTTCTCTATCATTACATAAAAATTCCAACTACCTCCAACATTCCATGTTACTCTTTCATATGTTATGTTTCTCTAATAAATTCACATATCTGTCATATTTTATATGGAACATTTAGCATTGTTTACCACTAAGCTTTAAGTTCCAAGAGACAGAGATTTTTAAATGTTTGGCCTACTTCCCTATCCCCGGAGTCTAGAATAATACTTGCTTTCATATTAGTTGCTCAATAAACTTGAATAAAGATTGATGGCTGTAAAAATTCTAAATTGAAAAATGTGAGAAGGTCCAAAAGACCTAAAAATGCAAAATAAAATCACTGATAAACCTTGCTTTTAAACTTACTCTTTACATTTTAATGTTTTGTTCTCGTCCTTCACAACTGAATATCCCGTCAACATTAGTCCAATGTTAATCTTATTCAGCATTTCCAGTTATAGCCATTTTTGTTTTCATTGTGCAAAGTTTACAAAAATTACATTTATCTTTTTGTATTAATTTTTGTGTAAAAGCTGAAAAGCATACAAAAAAAAAAAAAATACCACCCCGCATAGTCAATGCTATTAAATAAAGGACGGTTAGGCGGTAATTAACACTAAGATTTGTTATTGGTCCAGCAGGCAGTATTTCCATCCAAATAAATTGGAAGTATTCATCTGCAAGTGTATTTTTTTAAATTCAGTGTTTGAAAGGTGGTTGGGAGATATCAGTCATAATGTTTAAGAATGTTAAAACCGCTGACTGAAAATGCAGATGCAAGATGACCACAACTTTAAATTTATACCCTATAGATTTCTTCCAAACAGAAACCTTGAGATCTTTTATATATGCCCTATGGGTTACCGATTCTAGAACTGCCCTCAAACCTCCCCTAATTCCTTCACTTCAAAGTTTAGTAGATTGGCCTATAGATCCCAAATAGCTGTTCCTCCCTTTACTGTCCCTTCCTACTTTATTATGATGCTTCCTGACCAACGGTACGTGAATGGACTTTATATATCATATTTGAACAATTGTTTTAAAAACGAGTCAGAAGTCTCTATCAATTCTCTTCTCCTTCTATCATGCAAATGGTATCTTCCAAAGATGGGCTATTTATTAGACTGAGCCCCAGGATGATAAGATTTTTGGAATGGCATCACGTAGCAGTTGTGGTAGATGCCAACGCATACCGCAAGCAATACCAAAACATTTCTTGTAAGTTAGTAAGAATTTTGGGGATTGTTACTGTGGCAAATAGACCCTGTGACCCATAATGATTTTCCACTTCATTGTGTCCATGTCCCTGTGTAATCCCCTGCCTTTAGTGACTTGCTTCTGATGAATGAATATGGCAAAAGAGGTGAGCTGCATCCTTGTTATGCCATATATTATGATAAGTTATACAATGTTTCCTTGGTAAACAAAGGCAAGAGATTTAGTGTGAGCAACCATGATGGAGAACTTCTCTTGGCAAGGGACTGCAGAGGCAATCCAAAAACCTTAGAAAGACTGAGAACTGAGAGCAGCCTCCAGTCAATAGTCAACAAAACATGGACCCTCAGGCATTTGACCTGCGGTCATGGACTCTGCCAACAGCCTCAATGAGCTTGGAATGGGATCCTTTCCTCATTGAGCCTCCGGATAAGAACGCACACAGCCAACATCTTGGTTTTATGTAGGTGAGAGCCTGAGCCAAGCACCCAGGTGGGTCTTGCCCAAACTCAAAGAAATGATGAGATTTAAAAAAGTGTTTTTTTAAGTCACTATGTGTGGGATAATTTGCTATAAGGCAACAGAAAATTAAAATAGTTATCACAAATAATGTCTATCAGTATCACATACCTAATCTCAAATTCTACCTTCTTCCACAGGCTATCAGAAATGATCCCTCCCACTCTATTTCCCTGGCATTCTGTGCCACGGTATGGCATTTATCACTTTTACCTAGGCATCTATTAATCTTTATGTGCCATTTTATCTT
>NW_023331809.1:0-33569 GCF_011100685.1 Canis lupus familiaris | reverse complement strand
CTCAAAGGGCTTCTGCAAGTGGCATATTGCAGTGATATAGTCAAAACCTTTCTTCTTTCAAATCTACTGCTTTAAGAATGGAACTTCATGCTTTTGATGTTGGAAATAAAGGTTAACCAGGTTTCTTAAGATGAGCCTATGGTATAAACAATTTGAATGTTGGCCAAACATTTTTTTCTTTTTTTAATAAATTTATTTTTTATTGGTGCTCAATTTGCCACATACAGAATAACACTCAGTGCTCATCCCATCAAGTAAGTGCCCCCCTCATGCCCGCCCCCACCCAGTTACCCCCACCTGCCACCCACCTCCCCTTCACTACCCCTAGTTCATTTCCCAGAGTTAGGAGTCTGTCATGTTCTGTCTCCCTTTCTGATATTTCCCACTCATTTTTTCTTTCCCCTTTAATCCCTTTCATTATTTTTTATATTCCCCAAATGAATGACCATAAAATGTTTGTCCTTCCCGATGGACTTATTTCACGCAGCATAATACCCTCCAGTCCATCCACGTCGAAACAAATGGGTATTGGTCATTTCTAATGGCTGAGTAATATTCCATTGTATACATAAACCACATCTTCTTTACCCATTCATCTTTCGATGGACACGAGGCTCCTTCCACAGTTTAGCTATTGTGGACACCGCTGCTAGAAACGAGGTGCAAGTGTCCTGGCGTTTCATTGCATTTGTATCTTTGGGATAAATCCCTAGCAGTGCAATTGCTGGGTCCTAGGGCAGGTCTATTTTTAACTCTTTGAGGAACCTCCACACAGTTTTCCAGGGTGGCTGCACCATTGCACATTCCTACCAACAGTGCAAGAGGGTTCCCTTTCTCCGCATCCTCTCCAACTTTTGTGGTTTCCTGCCTTGTTAATCTTCCCCATTCTCACTGGTATGGTGGTATCTCATTGTGGTTTTGATTTGTATTTCTCTGATGGCCAGTGATGCGGAGCATTTTCTCATGTGCTTCTTGGCCATGTCTGTGTCTTCCTCTGTGAGATTTCGTTCATGTCTTTTGCCCGTATCTTGATTGGATTGTTTGTTTCTTTGCTGTTGAGTTTAAGAAGTTCTTTACAGATCTTGGATACTAGGCCTTTAACTGAGATGTCATTTGCCAATATCTTCTCCCATTCTGTAGTTGTCTTTTAGTTTTGTTGACTGTATCTTTTGCTGTGCAAAAGCTTCTTACCTTGATGAAGTCCCCATAGTTCATTTTTGCTTTTGTTTCTCTTGCCTTCATGGATGTATCTTGCAAGAAGTTACTGTGGCCAAGTTCGAAAAGGGAGTTGCCTATGTTTTCCTCTAGGATTTTGATGGATTCTTGTCTCACATTTAGATCTTTCATCATTTTATCTTTGTATATGGTGCAAGAGAGTGGTCTAGTTTCATTCTTCTGCATGTGGATGTCCAATTTTCCAGCACCATTTACTGAAGAGACTGTCTTTTTTCCAGTGGATAGTCTTTCCTCCTTTGTCAAATATTAGTTGACCATAAAGTTGAGGGTCCACTTCTGGATTCTCATTTCTGTTCCATTGATCTATGTGTCTGTTTTTGTGCCAGTACCACACTGTCTTGATGACCACGCTTTGTAGTACAACCTGAAATCTGGCATTGTGATGCCCATGGCTATGGTTTTCTTTTTTAAGATTCCCCTGGCTATTCGGGGTTTTTTCAGATTCCACACAAATCTTATAATAATTTGTTCCAACTCTCTGAAGAAGTCCATGGCATTTTGATAGGGATTGTATTAAACGTGTAAATTGGGATCCCTGGGTGGCGCAGCGGTTTAGCACCTGCCTTTGGCCCAGGGCGTGATCCTGGAGACCCGGGATCGGGCTCCCGGTGCATGGAGCCTGCTTCTCCCTCTGCCTGTGTCTTTGCCTCTCTCTCTCTCTCTGTGACTATCATAAGTAAATAAAAATTAAAAAAAATAAAAATAAACGTGTAAATTGCCTTGGGTGATCACTGACATTTTCACAATATTAATTCTTCCAATCCTTGAGCATGGAGTATTTTTCCATCACTTTGTGTCTTCCTCACTTTCTTTCAGAAGTGTTCTGTAGTTTTTAGGGTATACATCCTTTACCTATTTGGTTAGGTTTATTCCTAGGCATCTTATGCTTTTGGGTGCAATTGTAAAAGGGATTGACTCCGTAATTTCTCTTTCTTCAGTCTCATTGTTAGTGTACAGAAATGCCACTGAATTCTGGGCATTGATTTTGTATCCTGCCACACTTGGGCCGAACATTTTTAAAAGAAGTAAACAGAACTTATTTAAAAGAAAAAAAGTTATGTATGTATTGAAGTCTTTAAAAGAGCCAGAGGAAAAAAACATGCTTTGAAAGATTACTTCAAATCAGAGATCCTGACAGCTGACCTCTAACTAGAAATTTTAGGAATAATCATTTCATCATCTTTCACTATACTGAAATATAAATAGATAGATGATAGATAGATAGATAGATAGATAGATAGATAGATAGATAATACACAGATAGATAACAAGAGCCTACCTAGCATTCTTTGCTTACTAAAAATGCCATTCAAGAAGACGCAGGTGGCCTGGGTCGAGGTCCTGGGATCAAGTCCCTTGTTGGGCTCCCTGCTTGGAGCCTGCTTCTCCCTCTGCCTGTGTGTCTGCCTCTCTCACGACTAAATAAATAAAATCTAAAAAAAAAAAAAAAAGAACACAGGCAAACAGGGAGATCATTCAAGATAGTCACATAAAAAACTTCTGAAATCCTTTCCCTCAACAGACACAATATATCTACAGCTACATATAAAACAATTATCTCTGAGCAGGACAGCTACTCCACAACGAAGAATTAAACAGACAGGGAGGAGAGACAGATGTAGTTGTATTTTTGCCGAAAACCTCACCTCCCCCCATGCAACGACCTATGGAGGAGGGGTTGCACAAATACAGAACCCCTCCCTGAGGGAGGGAATCTGTACTACACATCAGGCACCATGACCCATGGGAGATGCACCAGACAGACAGCCCCAAAGCACCTGGCTTTGGAAACCAGTGGAGCTTCCGTCCAGGAGACTTCCTAGGGCTGTACTGAGTGCAGGCTCTGCTTTTACAGGGCTCACAATCAGACTCATTTGCCTCAGGACCAGTACAAAAGCACCAGTTTTGAAAGGAGCCTAGACCAGATGTGAAGGGGTTCCATTTGCTAATCTTAAAGCATCTACCAGAAGGGCAAAAGCCCACTCAGATTCCCTCCAAAGACAAAAGATACCGGAGGGTGCCATATTTATTACGCTTTCTCTACCTTGCTACTGCCAATGCTGGCAGGAGCTATTTTTGCATTCCCATAACCTTCTAGTACCTCCTTCCCCCTCCATACTGCTGCCACGGCCCTGCCAGAAGCAGGAGGCCAGTGCCCTGACCTCTAGTTACACTCCCACTGCCAGAGGCCTCCAAGCCAGCAGGTACATGCACCCACACAGGGGATGCCTACTGAATATGAGACTCTGGGGCCAGGGGGGATTGTGTTTGTGAGCCCCACAGGTCTAGAATAATTGGGGAAACAGTATGAGAGACAACCAAACACTGAAGCAAGGCTACTATAAACAAAAATGTTCACCCACACACAGCCACACCTTCAGGACTAGAAGAGATAGCTGTTTCACCTAACACAAAGACATACATACATACAAAGTCAGGCAACATGAGGAAACAGATAAACATGTTCCCAATGAAAGACCAGGATTAAACCCCAGAAAAACTCAACAAAGTGGGTATAGACCAAATGTACCTCAAAATGTAAGGCCACGTATGACCAGTGCACAGCTAGCATTCATGCTCAACAGGGAAAAGCTTCCTGCTTAACATCAGGTACAAGGCGAGGATGCTAACACAGTATTGGAAGTCTTGGCCACAGCAGCTAGGAAGGAAAAAGAAAGAAATTGGAACCAAATTGTAAAGGAAGAAGTAAAACCATCACTATTTGTAGATGATACAATTTTATACACAGAAAAACCCTAACAACTCTGTGGAAAAAAAAGACTGTTAGAACATTAGTTCTAACCTTATTTCTAAATAAATTCAGTAAAGTTGCAGG
Source organism: Canis lupus familiaris (assembly GCF_011100685.1). Taxonomy (NCBI): domain Eukaryota; kingdom Metazoa; phylum Chordata; class Mammalia; order Carnivora; family Canidae; genus Canis; species Canis lupus. The sequence goes on along the minus strand of NW_023331809.1, from coordinate 29,497 downwards.
TACAAAACTGATATACACAATTCTGTCACACTTGTGTACACCAACAACAAACTATCAGGAAGAGAGATAAGAAAACAAATCCCATTTAAAATTGCATGAAAAAATACCCAAGAATAAATTTAACCAAGGAGGTGAATGATCTATACTCTGAAACCATAGGACACTGAGGAGAGACAATGACACTAATAAGTGGAAAGATATTCCATGCTCATGAGGAATATTGCAAAAATGTCCATACTGACCAGAGCAATCTACAGAGTCAAGGCAATCTCTATTGAAATTCTAGTGGCATTTTTCACAGAAATACAACAATCGTAAGATTTGTATAGAACCACAAAAGATCCCAAGCAGCCAAAGCAAATCTTGAGAAAGGACAAGTCTGAGACATTACACTCCTTGAATTCAAGCTGTAGTATCTAACAACTAAAGTAATCAAAATGTATGGTATTGGCATAAAAACAGACACACAGATTCGTGGGACAGAAAAGAGAGCCCCGAAATAAACCCAGGCATATAAGGCCAATTACTTTACAAGAAAAGAGGCAAGAATATACAATGGAGAAAGACAATCTCTTCAATAAATGGTGCTGGGAAACCTAGACACCTACATATAAAGACTGAAACTGGGCCATCATCTCACACCATACAAAGAAATTAACTCAAAATGGATTAAAGACTGGAATGAAAATCCTGAAATCATTAAACTCCTAGAAGAAAACATGGGTCGTAAGCTCTCTGACATCACTCTTGGAGATTTTTTTTTTCCTTTTTGGATCTTATGATTCCAAAGGCAGTGGCATCAAAAAACAAAAATAAATTAATGAGATAACATAAAACTAAAAAGCTTCTGCACAACAAAGGAAATCATCAACAACAAAAAAGGCAATCTACCGAATAGAAGGAAGAAGAACTGCCAATTCTATCCAATAAGGGGTTAACAGCCAAAATATATACAGAAATTCATATAGCTCAATATCAACAAGAAACAAACAATTCAATATTTAAAAATGGACAGAGGATCTGAATAGACGTTTTCCCAAAGATGACATACAGATCACCAACAGGCACACGGGAAGATGCTCAACATCACAAATCATCAGAGTAATGCAAATCAAAATCACAGTGAGATATCGCTTCACACCTCTGAGAAAGGCCAATATCAGAAAGACAAGAAAAAATAAGTACTGATGAGGCTGTGGGCAAAGGGGGACCCTAGTGCACCGTTGGTGAGGTTGTAAATTGGTGCGGCCACCACAGAAAATAATCTGGAGAACAGTCAAAAACTTAAAAATACAACTCCCACATGATCCTGCAATTCCACTTTTGGGTATTTATCTGAAGATTCAAAAGGATACATGTACCTCTATGTTCACTGCAGCATTATTTACAATAGCCAAGATATGGAAATAACCAAAGTGTCCTTCCTTTGAGGGATGAATGGGAAAAGATTTACACACACACACACACAACACACACACGAATACTATTCAGCAAAAAAAAAAAAAAAGGAATACTATTCAGACATAAAATAAATTAGCCATTTGCAACTGGCATGAATCTGAAGGGTATTATGCTAAGTGAAAAAAGTCAGACAGAGAAAGACAGATATGGTATGATTTAACTTATACCTGAAACTAAACAACAAATAAAGTCAGAAATACAGAGAATACATGGGTGGTTGCCAAAAGGGAAGGGGGTGAGGCTGTGTGGGTAAAAACGGATAAAGGGGATCAAGAGTCCCATCATCCTCTTACAAAATGAATTTACGCACAGCATGGTGACTATAGTCAATAATAACATATTGCAAATTTGAAAGTTGTTTTCAGAAAATACGTCTGAAAAGTTCTTAGCACAAGAAAACAAATGGCGTGACTGTGCATGCAGAGAGATGTTAACTAGACTTACTATGGTGTTCATTGTGCGAGATATACAAATGCCAAATTTTATGTTGCACGCCTGAAACTAGTGTGTCATATATCGATTATAATTTAATAAAACGAAAAAAAAATGGAAGGAAATAAAAACATGTACTGATTCACTGAAAGACATAGTTTGATAGCCACAAACCCTCAATACAGGAGATTCTAGAGCTTTTTAACATTAAACAGGTGAAAAATCAGCCTGGATGACAAGGCTGAGCTGTAAGATTGGGACTAGAACAAACAAAATGGTGGTTATACTAAATGAATAATGACGTTGATGTAAAGCAAAATAAGGAGGTCTTCAAGGTTGTGAGGGGTTTTTGTTTTTTCTGTTTGTTTTCTAGAGAGAATTAAAATACAGGACACAATAGCACTGAAGTTGGCAGGAAAGTATATGGGGCAAAAGTGCGCTAAGATTTCTGGATCTTTTCCAGATGACAATAGACAGATTAAGATAGGATTTTATAATAAAGGATTAATGTCATAATTTCTAAGGTAGCCACTCAAATAACAGAAAGAGAATGTTTTAACTTCTCAACTGTATGCAAGGAAAACCCTAACCAATCCAAAAGAAACAAGAAAAATCAGGACAAGAAAACACAAAATACGTCAGATTTTAAATTATAAAGATCATACATCATAATGAACTGTAGTGAAGATATTCTAGCTGAAAGTAAAGACTTCTGACTTGTTACCTCAGAAAGCTCCAACTGTAATTCACAAAAGCTGTAATAAAGCAGGAATATGGAAGAGTTGACAATAAAAGGATAGGAAAAGATATCCTGCAAATGGCAACAAAAACGTATCTACTTTAAAATAAACTCTATTAAAAAGTATAAAGTGTAGTAATTCACCAGCAAAATAACAAATTTATATTTAATAACAAATTTAAATATATACAACAAAAAATGAACAGAGGGAGCCTGGGTGGCTCAGTCGGTTAAGCACCTGCCTTCAACTCCCGTCAGATTCCAGGGTCCTGGAATCAAGGCCCACATCAGGGTCCTTGCTCCAGGGGGGAGCCTGCTTCTCCCTCTCTCTCTCTCTGCCTGTCACTCCTCCTGCTTCTTCAGTGTCCGATAAATAAATTAAATTTAAAAAAAACACAAAAAAACTGAACAGAACTGCAAGAAGAAAACCATGGTCATAATGGGAAACTTTTTTACCATACTTCTCTTGGTAACAGAGAATAAACGAACAAAAATCAGTGAAAACACAGAATATTTGAATAGGTTTACAAACTTGATCTACAGACATATACAAAAACTATACTTAATGACTGCAGAATATACCTTCTTTTTAGACACAGACAGGATACATTACAGATATTGAATATGTAGCTGGCCATAAAGTGTAAACACATTTCAAAGGACTGAAATAATGCAAATTAGGTTTTCTGACCTCAAAGCAATTAAGGTAGAAATCAGGAACAAGATAAATTAAAAAAATCCTTATTTGTAAATTCAAGAAAAGTCTAAGTAAGCAACTACAAAATGATTCTAAGTTAAGAAAACCAGTACCTTGGGAGAAATGGCCTTAAATGCTAACGTTAGGAAAAGAAGAAGGTTGAAAATTTATGAACAAACGTTCATAACTAGAAAAAGAATTTTTTAAAAAAGTCAATGAAATAAAAACTAATATACAATGAGGAAAATTAATAAGGCCAAAGGTTTATATCTAAAAAGACTAATGCCAAAACTCTGGCAATATTGAGGAAAGAGAAGAAAGGGCAGTAAGTAAGTACCAATATCAGGACCAAGAAGAAAACAATTAGCATAGAAAGTGCACATGTGAAATATTATAAGCAACCTTTTCAGAAATTTGACAATGTAGTTGAAATGGACCAAATCTTAGAAAAATATGAATCATTAAAACTAATCAAGAAGAAATAGAAAGCCTAAACGTTCTTGTCATCTTTAAAATAGTTACCAATATCCTTATCAAAAGAAAACATCCAGGCCCAAGGAACCCAACAAGTCAGTTCTGCTAAAGGACAAACGAACTTCAGTCTTTTCATAAACTTACCCACAGAAGAGTAGAGACTTCCACCTCACAACATAAGGCTACCCAGGATATTGTGAAGATCTGATGAGAGAGATAAGAAAGCAAAATTATGGGCTGAAGTCTCATAAAAGGAGACATTAAAGTTCTAAATAAACTAGGAGTCAACTAACTCCAGCAGATTATATGTAAAGGAGAACAAATCATGAACAAATTAGGTTATCTCAAATAATAGTCCAATGATAGCCAGTTGAACAGTCAAAAATCAGTAAAAAAAAAAATGTCAAAAACCAATGAACTTTCCTATGTTGAGACTGACAGGAAACAAATCATATGATCATTACAATAAATAAATAAAAAGCACCTGACAAAGTCCAATGGCTAGTCATTTAAAAAGTCATTTTACAAAGAATAAACGGAAACTTCTAAATTGAGTAAACGGCAAATATGAAAAAAAATAATCTAGAGCAAATATGACAAAGAAGAATGTTGAGAGAATTTCTTTTGAGATCCAGATTCACACATAATAACAAAAATCTAGAGTAGCGAAATCAAAGTGAAAATGAAAAGGGAATAGCTTTTTGGTCACACATTAAGGAAATGTTTCATGAATACAATTCAGAAATCACTAACCTAAAGGAAAATGGTGCTCGACGAGTAACTTCTGCATAGAGAATAGGGGAGGACAGAACAAAGCATGAGATGACAAAATATTTTTCCATATGTTTTCCCACCAAGAGAATCTGACATCAGCATGGTTTTACCTTTACCAGTGAATGCAGGCTTTTCTCACCAAACATATCCCAGAGGAAGGTCAGGTCTTCCTGGCTGTCCACACGTGGCCCCAGCCGGCCTGGCACAACAGCCAACAGCTCATACAGACCTAGAAAGTGAAAATAAAACACAAAGCGTAACCATAGAGTGATCTCATTAATTTCACTTAAGGTGTGTGTGAAGGATGGCTGGGAACATGTCGTTTTTTACTGGATCAGTAATCTGGGCCATCAAGCAGAATGCTTCTCCGCGGAAGCCAGGGAACCTTTTTTGATTTTTAAAGCCCAAATATGTAGCATCAACAGGCTAGCCTAACCTTTCCTTTGTCAACATTCTCCAGGCATCCAAGCGGACACCACCCGAGGCAGAAAACGTGTACAAGCTATCAGAGGAAGAAGAAAACTAAATCGTCACTACATTTGCCTCAGTGTTAGCCAAAGATCAAAAGGAGTCATGAATAGGAAAAACTCCTTAGAAGAGCAGAAAAATTGATAGAGTGGCCCATTAAAAAGGTTTTGTGGTTTCCAAAGAGTTCCTAATGATATATAGCTTCAAAACCATTTGCGTTATCTACATCCAAATTCAAGTTCCAAAAAGCTAAGGCCTATTAAGCCATACGTGGTGTTGCTTTCTTGTAGCTGCTCATTTTTCAAAAAGCAACAACCACAAGCTACACAGAACTGAGTTTACCTTTAACTCCAATCTGGGCGTATGCCGTACCCTCTGAAAGAGTTAAGGAAAAGGATGCAGGTTCCTCGGGGCCCTCCTCACTAGAAGCTTCCTGGGGCTAGACAGTAGCACCCTGTTCCACCAGTAGCCTGTTGCAGAAACCCTCCCACCTCCTTTGGGGTCCATCAGACTCCTGTCCAAGAACTGTTACGACAGTGCCTGCCCGGGGCCTCTTCAGGGAGGTGACCTAGAAGAAGTCAGTATCAACTCTCAGCACACGTTTCACTTTCCAGTGGGATTATACGAGGGTAAAAGGAGAAACTTCCTTTTATTTCTGTCTGCTGTCTACAAGAGCACCGAAAACCTCCTGGGATCTACGACACAGGAGCGTGCTGTTATTCCTGCTCTGAAGTGCTGCTGTTCATCACAGGGACAGCTTTACAAGATATGTAACTAGCAAAGAATCATAAATTATGGCCTGCTGATTAGTCTATCTATTATCTTCCTAAAGTATTATCATATTCTGATAATCAGTGATCATTCACCAAATGTATTCGCTTTGCCTTGGAAAGCTGGATCTGTAACATGAGACGTTAAACTCAAACATTCCTGGGACTGCATGTGGCCAAAAAGATCTATTCTACTTTAGGGGGAAGAAAATGTCTCCCTATTACATTCTTAAGTATTCTTGATGATTACACTTATTCCCTTAAAACCTGGCATCATGCCTAAGCTAGCTCTTATTTATGATTTCATAAAACTATTTGTAAGGTGTCCCAACATAATTCGATGTATAATAATGCAGGTCTCACTTTACCCGTACACAAATACACACAACTTTAAAAAACATGACAATTGCCAAGATCCAGCGATTAAGGTCAGAGGTTCAAATTGAAAATTAGGTAAAAAGGAGGTAGAATTTCGCTATTTTCATTATTGATTTAGGAGCAACAAAAGGAATTCCTTGTTCCTTGGAAATATGGTTAGTTTTAATTAATAATACTAGTTCAACTATAACATAATTTATGAGGTATAGTTCTGGGGGGGGGGCGATAACTGAGGTAATGTATTAGAACAGCCCCGGATATGGTAAATAGTCTATTTCATAGTAACTTAGTGAGCTTCAGCTATTGTTGTTATTCCGTTATTCATCAGGACTATTATTTTTTTTAGGATTAATTTATTTACAGAGAGGCAGGGGGACAGGGGCAGAGGGAGACAGAATCTTAAGCAGACTCCACGCTCAGCATGGAGCTTGACACGAAGCTCCAAATCATGACCCTGATCATGGCTGGAGCTGAGACCAAGAGTCAGACACTCAACCCACTGCACCACCCAGGAGTGTCATCGCTACTGCCTATTGAAAAATCAAACTCTGAGTCAAACAGACCTAGATTCAAACCAGGTCTATACTTCATTTACCTCCCATAACTTACCTCAGCCTTCTTTCCATCATATGTTCAAAAGAAACGGAATCTACACCTATAGTAAACTGGACAGGAAAAAATATACATACGTATGCAGATACACAAGTGTGTGCATATAACACAGGTAAAATCTGAAAAAGCCTAAGGGACTGCATCAGTGACGATGTACCCACGTGGTTACCATAACTATGCGAGATGTCACCACTGGAGGAAGCAGGGTCAAGGGTACACGGGATCTGTATTATGTCTTCCAACACATGAATCCACAGTTATCTCAAAGTACAGTTAAAGCAAGAGGAGAAGTGGTGGTTAACATTGTTATAAGAATGCAAGGGAACAAGGCACGTAGTCCTGTGGTTGGCAAAAAAGAGGCATTTGATGAATTTTTTAAAAGATTTTATTTATTCATGAGACGGACAGAGAGAGAGAGAGAGGCAGAGACATAGGCAGAAAGAGAAGCAGGCTCCATGCAGGCAGCCCAAAGTGGGACTCGATCCCGGGACTCCAGGATCACACCCTGGGCTGAAGGCTGACGCTTCAGCACTGAGCCAACCAGGCGTCCCTGATAAAACATTTTAAAAATTGGGCAGCCCGGGTGGCTCAGCAGTTTAGCACTGCCTTTGGGCCAGGGCTTGATGGACTCCCTGCATGGAGCCTGCTTCTCCCTCTGCCTGTGTCTCTAACTCTCTCTCTCTGTCTCTGTGTGGCTCTCTTAGGAATGAATAAAATCTTTAAAAAAAAGAAGTTTTAAAAAATAATAAAGTGATTTCTTAAGACTCCTCAAGTGGCAACTGCCCCTTACTAGAATTCTGCCTATACCTTTACTCCACTTCAAAAAGTTTGGATCTCGAATGAACCACCAAGAGGAGCAGAGGAATAAGCGTCCGCATAAAACACACTAAAGTGAAAGATCCCTATAATTTCTAATCTGTGGATTGAAACCTGAAAGGCGTCTGGGGGAGTAACCAAATAGCAAATTCACTTTGAGATTGATGAATATGCCTTATTATCTAGGTTAAAATAGGAAACACAGGGACATCAGGGTGATTAAGAAGCTGAGCGTCTAACTTTGGCTCAGGGCGTGATTTCTGGCCCAGGATCCAGCCCCACATTGGGCTTCCTATGGGGAGCCTGCTTCTCCCTCTGCCTGTGTCTCTGCCTCTCTCTGTCTCTCTCACAAATCAATAAGTAAACCTTTTACAAATAAACTAGAAAACACATCTAAAAATCACTTCTGAAGATAATCGATTTCTTTTAATTATACGGCCCCGATATTTAAACTATGGCTTTTCAAAATCAGCAACAAGGAAAAAATCTTAAAAAGCCAACAGATAAGTACTAGGAGATCATGAAAACCCAGCCCATCGCAGTCTTGCGCTGCACCCACGCCCCGGCAGCGCGTGGTCCGGGAGGCCCCGCCAGCGAGGCACCCAGCCCGGGCGAGGGAGGAGGCGCTGCGTGCAGCCCGCGACCGTGGCCCCTGCTGCTCGGGGTCCCTGCACGCTCCCCGCCCGCGGACCCGGCGGCTCGCCACCTTCCTCAGCGCCGACATCCTCGAGCGCTCTGAGTTCAGCAGGCGAAGGGCGACATGCGTTGTGGCCCGTCCGTCCATCCGCCACCGGCCAGACGACCAATCCGCGGGGCCGCCGCCGCCGCCGCCACGCGCCCACGCGCTCCAGCCCCGCACACGCTCGGAGACCCCGCCGGCACCTGCGCACTGGGCGCCCCGGAGGCCTGGCGCGCTGGGGGCCGGCCGGCGGGGGGAGGCACCTGGGGAAGGACCAGGCGAGCGCGGGGAGCCCAGGCAGCGCCGCGCCCGTCGTCCGGGGATCCTTCCGCCCCACCGCTCCCCGCCCCTGCCGGCGCGCAGGCCCCGCCCCGGATGCCACCTGTGGCGGGGTCCCCTGGCGCTGGAGGCGGCGGTAGCCTGCAGCAAGTGCAGCTCGCCCGCAGCCCCACGGTCCCAGCGCGCCTGCGCGGCCGGTGCCAGGGCGACACGAAGGTAGCGCGCTCCCCCCAGGGGCGGTTGCCCCGCATCCGGAGGACAGACCCGGCACTTGCTGCCTCGTGCGACGTGGACGAGGCTCTCGAGCTGTCCAGGGACCGTCTGTCCGCCGCTGGCGCTGCCCTAAACACGAGCCGCTTCCGCCTGGGCCCCTGGGCCCTCGCCGCTGCCGCGCGGGAGCCGGACGCCGCCCCCTCCTCAGGCCCGCAGCTCCTCCAGCCCGCCCGTCTGCCCACAGTCCGCGCGCACCCACGCCGCGGGAGTGCAGGGTCCGGGAAGCACCGCCGGCGAGGCACCCAGGCGCCGCGAGGGACGAGGCCGCCGCGCAGCCCGCGACCGGTCGCCCCGGCAGCTCGGGGTCCCTGCCCGCGCCCGCCCGCGGCCCCCGCGGCTCGCACCTCCTCAGCGCTGACATCCTCGGGCGCTCGCGGTTCAGCAGGCGCAGGGCGACATGCTTTGTGGCCCGTCTGTCCGCAGGGTCGGCTGGCCGTCAGTCCGGGGGACCGCGCTCGAGCCCAGTGCACGCTGGGAGCCCCCGCTGGTGCCTGCGCAATGGGGCCTCACGGGGTAAACAACCCCCACTGAGCCCTGCACCAGGCAGGGGGTTGAGCAGCTCCCCCAAGTGCTAACAACTGAAAATCAGCACAATAGACCCTCCCCCAGAAGACCAGCGAGAAGGACAGGGGAAAAACAAGTTATTGACCAAGCAGCACTGGAAAGTTCCAGGGTAAGACAAGCGACTTGCAGGATACAGAATCAGACGATACTCCCCCTTGTTTTTGTTGTTGTTGTTGTTTTATTTTTTATTTCTGTTTGCTTCCCCCACCCCTTTTTTTTCCTTTCTTTTTTTCTTTTTCTTCTCTTTTCTTCCTTTTTTCTTTCTTCTTTTTTCTTTTCTTTCCGTCTTTCTCTCCTCTCTTTTTCTCCTTCTCCCAATACAACATGTTTTTGGGCACTCTGCACTGAGCAAAATGACTAGAAGGAAAACCTCACCTCAAAAGAAAGAATCAGAAACATCCTCTCTCCCATAGAGTTACAAAATCTGGATTACAATTCAATGTCAGAAAGCCAATTCAGAAGCATTATTATAAAGCTACTGGTAGCTCTAGAAAAAAGCAAAAGGACTCAAGAGACTTCATGACTGCAGAATTTAGAGCTAATCAGGCAGAAATTAAAAATCAATTGAATGAGACACAATCCAAACTAGAAGTTCTAATGATGAGGGTTAACAAGGTAGAAGAACGAGTGAGTGACATAGAAGACAAGTTGATGGCAAAGAGGGAAACTGAGGAAAAAAGAGACAAACAAGTAAAGGACCATGAGGATAGATTAAGGGAAATAAATGACAGCCTGAGGAAGAAAAACCTACGTTTCGTTGGGGTTCCAGAGGGCGCCAAATGTGACAGAGGCCCAGAATATGTATTTGAACAAATCATATCTGAAAACTTTGCTAATCTGGGAAGGGAAACAGGCATTCATATCCAGGAAATAGAGAGATTCCACCCCCTGAAATGAATAAAAACTGTTCAACACCTCGACATTTAATGGTGAAGCTTGCAAATTCCAAAGATAAAGAGAAGATCCTTAAAGCAGCAAGAGACAAAAATCCCTGACTTTTATGGGGAGGAGTATTAGAGTAACTGCAGACCTCTCCACAGAGACCTGGCAAGCCAGAAAGGGCTGGCAGGATATAGTCAGGGTCCTAAATGAGAAAAACATGCAACCGAGAATACTTTATCCAGCAAGGATCTCAATCAGAATGGAAGGAGAAAGAAAGAGCTTCCAAGACAGGCAGGAACTGAAAGAATATGTGACCTCCAAACCAGCTCTGCAAGAAATTTTAAGGGGGACTCTCAAAATTCCCCTTTAAGAAGAAGTCCACTGGAACAATCCACAAAACAGGGACTGAATAAGTATCATGATGACACTAAACTCATATCTTTCAATAGTAACTCTGAACGTGAACGGGCTTAATGACCCCATCAAAAGGTGCAGGCTGTCAGACTGGATAAAAAAGCAGGACCTATCTATTTTCTATTTGCTGTCTACAAGAGACTCATTTTAGACAGAAGGACACCTACAGCCTGAAAATAAAAGGTTGGAGAACCATTTACCATTCAAATGGTCCTCAAAAGAAAGCAGGGGTAGCCATCCTTATATCCGATAAACTAAAACGTACCCCGAAGACCACAGTGAGAGATGAAGAGGGACACCATATCATAATTAAAGGATCTATCCAACAAGAGGACTTAACAATCCTCAATATATATGCCGCGAATGTGGAAGCTGCCAAATATATCAATCAATTAATAACCAAAGTGAAGACGTACTTAGATAATAATACACTTATACTTTGTGACTTCAATCTAGCGCTTTCTACACTTGATAGTTTCCTAAACACAACATCGCCAAAGAAACGAGAGCTTTAAATGATACACTGGACCAGATGGATTTCACAGATATCTACAGAACTTTACATCCAAACTCAACTGAAAATACATTCTTCTCAAGTGCACATGGAACTTTCTCCAGAATAGACCACATACTGGGTCACAAATTGGATCTGAGCCGATACCCAAAGATTGGGATCGTCCCCTGCATATTCTCAGACCATGATGCCTTGAAATTAGAACTAAATCACAACAAGAAGTTTGGAAGGACTTCAAACACGTGGAGGTTAAGGACCATCCTGCTAAAAGATGAAAGGGTCAACCAGGAAATTAAGGAGAAATTAAAAAGATTCATGGAAACTAATGAGAATGAAGATACTACCATTTAAAACCTTTGGGATACACCAAAAGCAGTCCTGAGGGGGAAATACATCACAATACTAGCAGCCATCCAAAAGCTGGAAAGAACTCAAATACAAAAGCTAACCTTACACCTAAAGGACCTAGAGAAAAAAAAAAAAAACAGCAAATAGATCCTACACCCAGCAGAAGAGAGTTAATAAAGATTCGAGCAGAACTCAACGAAATCGAGACCAGAAGAACTGTGGAACAGATCAAACAAAACCAGGAGTTGGTTCTTTGAAAGAATGAATAACATAGATAAACCATTATTCACCCTTTAAAAAGAAAAGAGAGAAGACTCAAATTAATAAAATCATGAATGAGAAAGGAGAGATCACTACCAACACCAAGGAAATACAAAAGATTTTAAAAACATATTATGAACAGCTATATGCCAATAAATCAGGCAATCTAGAAGAAATGGACATATTTCTGGAAAGCCACAAACTACCAAAACTGGAACAGGAAGAAATAGAAAACATGAACAGGCCAATAATCAGGGAGGAAATCGAAGCAGTCATCAAAACCCAAGACACAAAAGTCCAGGGCCAGATGGCTTCCCAGGGGAATTCTATCAAACGTTTAAAGAAGAAACCATGTCTATTCTACTAAAGCTGATTGGAAAGATAGAAAGAGATGGAGTACATCCAAATTCGTTCTATGAGGCCAGCATCACCTTAATTTCAAAAGCAGACAAAGACCCCACCAAAAAGGAGAATTACAGACCAATATCCCTGATGAACATGGATGCAAAAATTCTCAACAAGATACTAGCCAATAGGATCCAGCAGTACCTTAAGAAAATTATTCACCGTGACCAAGTAGGATTTATTCCCGGGACACAAGGCTAGTACAACACTCATAAAACAATCAATGAGATTTATCATATCAGCAAGAGAAAAGCCAAGAACCGTATGATCCTCTCATTAGATGCAGTGAAAGCATTTTACAAAACACAGCGGCCATTCCTGATCAAAACACTTCAGAGTGTTGTGAGAGAGGGAAAATTCCTCAACATCTTAAAAGCCATCTACGAAAAGCACACAGCAAATATAATTCTCAATGGGGAATCACTGGGAGCCTTTCCCCTAAGATCAGGACCAAGACAGGATGACCACGCCCACCACTGCTATTCAAGATAGTACTGGAAGTCCTAGCCTCAGCAATCAGACAACAAAAAGATATTAAAGGCATTCAGATTGGCAAAGAAGAAGTCAAACACTCCCTCTTCACCGATGACATGATACTCTACATAGAAACCCCAAAAGCCTCCACCCCAAGATTGCTAGAACTCATACAGCAATTTGGCAGCGTGGCAGGATACAAAATCAATTCCCAGAAGTCAGTGACGTTTCTATACACTAACAATGAGACTGAAGAAAGGGAAATTAAGGAGTCAATCCCATTTACAATTGCAACCAAAAGCATAAGATACCTAGGAATAAACCTCACCAAAGAGGTAAAGGATCTACACCTAACAACACCCTAAAAACTATAGAACACTTCTGAAAGAAATTGAGGAAGACACAAAGAGATGGAAAAATATTCCATGCTCATGGATTGGCAGAATTAATATTGTGAAAATGTCAATGTTACCTAGGGCAATTTACACATTTAATGCAATCCCTATCAAAATACCATGGACTTTCTTCAGAGAGTTAGAGTAAATTATTTTACAATTTGTGTGGAATCAGAAAAGACCCCGAAAAGCCAGGGGAATTTTAAAAAAGAAAACCATATCTGGGGGCATCACAATGCCAGATTTCAGGTTGTACTACAAAGCTGTGGTCATCAAGACAGTGTGGTATTGGCAGAAAAACAGACACATAGATCAGGGGAACAGAATAGAGAACCCAGAAGTGGACACTCAACTTTATGGTCAACTATTATTCGACAAAGGAGGAAAGACTATCCACTGGAAGAAAGACAGTCTCTTCAGTAAATGGTGCTGGGAAAATTGGACATCCATATGCAGTAGAATGAAACTAGACCACTCTCTTTCACCATACACAAAGATAAACCCAAATGGATGAAAGATCTAAATGTGAGACAAGATTCCATCAAAATCCTAGAGGAGACACAGGCAACACCCGTTTTGAACTTGGCCACAGTAACATCTTGCAAGATACATCCACAAAGGCAAAAGAAACAAAAGCAAAAAATGAACTATTGGGATTTCATCAAGATAAGAAGCTTTTGCACAGCAAAGGATACAGTCAACAAAACTAAAAGACAACCTACAGAATGGGAGAAGATATTTGCAAATGACGTATCAGATGAAGGGCTAATTTCCAAGATCTATAAAGAACTTATTAAACTCAACACCAAAGAAACAAACAATCCAATCATGAAATGGGGCAAAAAACATGAAGAGAAATCTCACAGAGGAAGACATAGACATGGCTAACACGCACATGAGAAAATGCTGTGCATCACTTGCCATCAGGGAAATACAATCAAAACCACAATGAGATACCACCTCACACCAGTGAGGATGGGGAAAATTAACAAGACAGGAAACCACAAATGATGGAGAGGATGTAGAGAAAAGGGAACCCTCTTGCACTGTTGGTGGGAATGTGAAATGGTGCAGCCACTCTGGAAAACTGTGTGGAGGTTCCTCAAAGAGTTAAAAATAGACCTGCCCTACGACCCAGCAATTGCACTGCTGGGGATTTACCCCAAGGGTACAGATGAATGAAAGGGCGGGACACCTGCACCCCGATGTTTCTAGCAGCAATGTCCACAATAGCCTAACTGTGGAAGGAGCCTCGGTGTCCATCGAAAGATGAATGGATAAAGAAGATGTGGTCTATGTATACAATGGAATATTACTCAGCCATTAGAAATGACAAATACCCACCGTTTGCTTCAACGTGGATGGAACTGGAGGGTATTATGCTGAGTGAAATAAGTCAATCGGAGAAGGACAAACATTATATGGTCTCATTCATTTGGGGAATATAAATAATACTGAAAGTGAATAGAAGGGAAAGGAGAAGAAATGGGTAGGAAATATCAGAAAGGGAGGCAGAACATGAAGACTCCTAACTCTGGGAAATGAACTAGGGGTGGTGGAAGGGGGATGGCGGGGGGTGGGGGTGAATGGGTGACGGGCACTGAGGGGGGCACTTGACGGGATGAGCACTGGGTGTTATTCTGTATGTTGGCAAATTGAACACCAATAAAAAATAAATTTATTATTTTAAAAAAGAAAAAAAATAAAAAAGGAAAAAAAAGAAAAAAGATCACAGAAAAAGTAAATGAACCAGAGACTTAAAAAAAAAACCCCACCCAAACAAAACAACAAGAACAACAACAACAAAAAATAGAAACAAGCAAACAAACAAAATCGATATGCACAATAGACAAGATCCATAAAACCAAGACCTGGTTCTTTGAAAGGATAAACAAAGCCTATAAACTAGCCATAATCCTCAAAAAGAAAGAGGGCACAAATACAACCAGAAATGTAGAGGAAGGGCAGGCCAAGCGGCTCAGTGGTTTTCCACCTGCCTTTGGCTCAGGGCATGATCCTAGAGACCCAGGATCGAGTCCCACATCGGGCTCCCTGCGTGGAGCCTGCTTCACCCTCTGCTTGTGTCTCTCATGAATAAATAAATAAAATCTTGGGATCCCTGGGTGGCGCAGCGGTTTGGCGCCTGCCTTTGGCCCGGGGCGCGATCCTGGAGACCCGGGATCAAATCCCACGTCAGGCTCCTGGTGCATGGAGCCTGCTTCTCCATCTGCCTGTGTCTCTGCCTCTCTCTCTCTCTCTCTCTCTCTCTCTCTCTCTGTGACTATCATAAATTTAAAAAAAAAAGATTGAAGAAAATAAAAAAAAGTAGAGGATGTTACACGTGACACCACAAAATACAAAAACACTATAAGAGATGGCCAGAAACAATTATACATAACCATACTGGAAGACCTAGAAAAAAAAAGGATAAATTCCTCAAAATGCACAATCTTCCAACACTGAATCATGAAGATACAGAAGACCTTAGTAGGTCAATTATAGGGATGCCTGGGTGGCTCAGTCAATTAAACATCTGCCTTCAGCTCAGGTCAGGATTCCAGGGTACTGGGTATGAAACCAATATCCAGCTCCCTCCTCAACAGGGAGCCTGCTTTTTCTCTCCCTCTTTCTCCCTCTGTTTGTGTGGTCTCTCTCTCTCTCTCTCTCTCTCTCAAATAAATAAATCTTCAAATTATTTGTTTTAAATAAGATCTTAGTGGTCAATGATGAATAATGAAAATGAATTAGGAATAAAACTCCCCAAAACAAGGACTGGACAGCTTCACTGATGGTTATACCAAATAGTTAAAGCCCTATAACTCTCAAATTATTCCTCTCCCCCTAAAAAGAACTGAAGAGAAAGGAAGGCTTCCAAATTCATTTTAAGTGGCTAGCACTGCCCTGATATCAAATCCAAAGACATCACACAAAAAGAAAATCACATGCCAGAGTCTCTGATGAACACAGATATGAAAACCCTCAACAAAATATTAGCAAACCTAATTCAAATCACACGTTAAAAGGAGGAATGCATTATAATCAAATGGGATTTATTTCAGGGATGGAAGAATGGTTCGACACTCACAAATCAACATGATGTACCCACATCAACAAAATGAAGAATAAACATCATATGATTTTCTCAACAGGTGTAGAAAAGCATATCATAAAATTCAACTTCCATTTATGATAAAAAAAGTCTCAAACAAAGTGTGTATAAAAGAATATATCTCAAACGTAATAAAGGCCATATATGTCAAACCCACAGTTAACATTATACTCAGTGGTGAAAAACTGAAGGTTTTCCTCAAAGATCAGAAACAAGACAAGGATGCCCAACCTTGTCACTTTCATTCAATATGGTATAAAAGTCCTAGCCATAGCAATTAGATAATTAAAAAAACGCAGAAAAATTGAAAATGAAGAAGTAAAACTGTCGTTATTTGCAGATGGCATTACACTATATATAGAAAGCCCTAAGGACTTCCAAAAAATTATTAGAGCTAATAAGTGAATTTCATAAAGTTATAGGATACAAAATTAGCATACGGAGAAATTCATTGTGTTTCTTCCCTACACTAGTAACTATGAGAAAAAGAAATTAATGATGCAATCTCATTTACAACTGCATCAAAATAAAAAAAAAAGCTTAGGGATAATTTAATCAAGGAGGTGAAAAACTTGTATCCTTAAAACTATAAATACTGAAAAAAGAAACTGAGGACAACACAAATAAATGGAAAGATATACTGTGCTATGGATTGGAAGGATTGGAAGAATTAATATTGTTACAATGTCTATGCTACTCAAAGGAATCTACAGATTCAATACAATTCCCATCAATATACTGGTGACACTCTGCACATAACTAGAACAAAGAATCCTTAAAATTTGTATGAAACCATGAAAGACTCAAAATAGCCAAAATAATCTTGACACAAGAACAAAGCTGGAGGCATAATGGTCCCTAATTTCAAACTATAGTAATCAAAACAGTATGGTACTGACACAAAAACCCTTAGGTCAATGAAATAGAGACCCTGGAAATAAATCCACATATTTATGGTCAATTAATCTATGACAAAGGAGGCAAGAACACACAATGGAGAAGACATTCTCTTCAGGAAATAATTTTGGGAAAAATTGGACAGCCACATGTAGAAGAATGAAATTTAACCACTATATTACTACCATATACAAAAAATAAATTCAAAATGGACTAAAGACCTGAATGTAGGACCTGAAACCATAAAACTCCTAGAAGAAAATGCAGGCGATAAACTTTGACATTCATCTTAGCAACATTTTTTTGGACCAGCCTCTCAGGGAAGGAGAACGAAGGTTAACACAAACAAATGAAATTACATCAAAGTAAAAATCTTTTGCACAGTGAAGGAAACCATCAACAAAACAAAAAGGCAACCTACAAATGGGGGGAGATATTTGCACATCATATATTCAATAAGGAGTTAACATCCAAAATACAGAAAGAATTATACAACTGAATATTTAAAAAGCAATCTGATTTAAAAACGAGTAGAGAACTTCATAGACATCTTCCCAAAGAAGACAAACATAGCTAACAGGCATATGGAAAGGTGCTCAACGTCACTCAACATCAGGGAAAAAATGCAAATCACTCCAGCCAGATTAACTTTCAAAAATACAAAAACAGCAAGTGTTGGAGTCTGTGGAGAAAAGGGAATTCCAACGCACTGTTGGGAGGAATGTATATTGGTGCAGCCACTATGGAAAACATTTTAGAGGTTCTTCAAAAATTAATTTAGAATTATCATATGATCCAGCAATTTCACTTATTTATCCAAAGAAAATGAACACACCAATTTGAAGGAAATATATGCACCCTAGGTTTACTGCAACATTATTTACAACAGCCAAGATGTGGAAGCAGCCTAATGGTCCAGTGATAGATGAATGAAGAAAAGAAGATGTGGTAGGTATATCCAACAGAATATTACTCAACCACAAAAATGAATGACATCTTTCCATTTGCAACAACATGGATGGACTTAGATCAGTGCTATTACACTAAGTGAAATATGTCAGACAGAAGAAGAGAAAAACTTATGATTTCTCTTATAT
The DNA here is from genome assembly GCF_011100685.1 of Canis lupus familiaris. Lineage (NCBI taxonomy): Eukaryota > Metazoa > Chordata > Mammalia > Carnivora > Canidae > Canis > Canis lupus. The sequence goes on along the minus strand of NW_023331809.1, from coordinate 11,285 downwards.
GTGAACTCTAAAAAAACACAACACAAAACAAGCAGACTCATAGGTACAAGAAACAAACTATAGGCTACCAGAGGGGGATACGAGTTGATGGGGGAAACAGGTATAATGTGGTGAAGTGGATTAAATGGCACAAACTTCCAGTTATAAAGAAATAAGTCATGGGGATGTAATGTACTACATAGGGAATATAGTCAATAGTATTGTATTAACTTCACATAGTGGGAGATGACAAGCAGATTTATCATGGGGATCATTTTGTAACATGTAAAAATATCAAATCACTATGATATATACCTTAATATTATCTTGTATATCATTTATACTTCAGTAAAAATTAAATACATGGATAAATAGAGTATTCCCCCAAAAAAGGACAAAAGGTAAAGATAAACACATCAGAAACAACTGACAACTATAAAAATAAATGTAAGCAATATTGTGTTGAATAACAGTTACTTTGCAGTATCAGATATAAACTGAAGAGTTAAATTAATGCTTACTTTATTACTTTCCTTAATATTATATCTTTAGTTACTGATAATTGGTAAATTCAAGGTCTTTTGATTGCATCTTATGCTTCCCTATGTTTCTGTTTTCTCATTTGAAATACCCTCTCTTCTTTGCTCTATTTATCCAAATCCTTAACTCTCAAATCCAGTTCAATTTTTTTATTTCCTCCCAACACTCTCAGTACATAAACATGTGATAGCTTTTGAATTCCTAGATAATTTTGAATTCCTAGAATATTAAATGCTTTTTGTAGGTAACTGGCATGTAATTATGCACTGCTTGTCCGTTCACTCATGCAATTAAAGTAACTACTATATGCTAGGCACTCTGCTACAGCTAGAAATAGGACAGTAAACAAGGCAGATGCAGTCTCTGCTCATCATTAAAAGCTTCCTAGTCATTGGAAACAGAGCTTTATACACAGAGTCATCCAGCAGGGTAGTAGGACCATGAAAAAAGCCCCAGGGGTATGGGATACAAAGCCACTCAGGAGGGTGCAGGCTGGAAAGGTTCCATTCCAAGAATACAGTACAGGAAGTCATAAGTCACTTCTCAGAAAGAGGATAATTTCAGAAAGAGGACAATTAAATACTGAAGAACACCCAAGGACTAATGGGAGAGCATTGGCCGCTTCTGGTAGAAAGACTGACTGGCATACAGCTGCCTTTTGCAAACAGTTAATTCCACTTCAAACTCACAAGCTTCATGTCAGCTAGGAGTATATTTAGTAGAAGCTCAGCAAAGATTTGTTTGAGCGCATGAATTAGAAGTAAGGCCTGGACAGAGTAGGGACTGAGACAGAACTCAGTATTTGCAAAGGAAAGTTGTAGTCCAATAAAGAAATGGTTAGTTAGCAATAGACTGTATAAATTAGTGCACAGTATACCCTAAAGTGCCCAGATTTTTTTTTTAATTTATGTGTCACATAATGCTATCCACAGAAGCGGAATCCCAGCAGAACTCGCCGAGGGCCTTTGTTGAAACAACTCACACATTAATAGAAAATATTCCTGGCCTCTTTAGAAGATGTAAAGAGATGAACTCATCTGGAAAATGTGAATTTGGGCCTAAATATTTCTTCATTGTTAAAGAATAGGTTTTAAACATTTGTTTTAGCTGAAATTCACCAAAGAGTACAAATAGGAGCATGTGATATATTCATCTCTTATAGAGCAAAGATTGCTAACTGTGATCTATAATTAGTAAACACAGATCGCCAATCTTGTAGCAGCCTCTGAGTCAGAGATGTGATTTCGGTTAGAATAATCAACCCACAGATAAGCAATTCCAACTTATATTGATAGAAGCCTATGTTACAGGCTGCATAGAAAATTAACAGAGCAGGCATTAAAAATTAACTGATGAGGGATCCCTGGGTGGTGCAGCGGTTTAGCGCCTGCCTTTGGCCCAGGGCGCGATCCTGGAGACCCGGGATCGAATCCCACATCGGGCTCCCGGTGCATGGAGCCTGCTTCTCCCTCTGCCTGTGTCTCTGCCTCTCTCTCTCTCACTGTGTGCCTATCATAAATAAATAAAAATTAAAAAAAAATTAACTGATGAGAACCTGTGAATTCCAAAAGATTTACCACCATGTGCTGAGGACTATTGTGATTTTTCAGGCAATGTCCTTTTAAAAAAAGAAAGAAGGAAAGAAAGAAATGTAGTGAGAGAACAAAGGACTGTTTTCCCATGAGAAATTTGTTTGAAACAGTTAAAAAGCGAACATTAGCAGGAAACAAACAAGTGAAATTAACTGGCACATGGGATTCCTACAGGAGGCAACTCTGTACACAATTGCAACCTATGACTTTTCTGTAAACAAATGAACAGTAAACCTGTGAAGCAACTAGCTAATGACATCTTAAACTAGGTAAATTCCAACAGTTTCTCTTCTCTGCCTTCTCCCCTATTTTATAGTACTAGCTACTTCTGACTTTTGAAAAAAACAACTCATAATCTGGGTGAAAAACCTCAATATATTAATCCCCCAGCAGCAAGCCCGTAAATGGCTGCTTGTACCTGGCTGTGAACCTGATACCTAGCCTGCTGAACCAGTTCTTTGCTGTGGTGTCACCTACGTCTATGTACAATTCACCTGTTCTGAACTTGGTTCAGATAGAATGCTATCTTCAGTGTCTTTGTGCTTCAGTTACTGGAAACTGAAGACACACTGATTTTTCTTAACAAATAAATGTAAATGCTGAACACAATGAAAACTTTTCAAGGCTTCTTATATATGAGGTACTGGTTTTCAAGAGAGTGTAACATGGATGAGGGAAATACATCTTTATTTTTGGTAACCTCAACTAAAATTTGGTGTTTTCTTTAATCATGAATGCAAGCAATACATCATGGTAATAGTAGTACCTGTGACTCTCTCACCAATGATAAAAAAAAGCTTTAATATCACTTTGTAGAACTGAAAATATCAAGAATGTCACTTATGCTTATCAGTCATTTGTGTTTATTCCATTCTCCTTCAGACCTTGTCACTTAATATACATTTACTAATTTACTAATTTACTAAGTCAAAATTTGGGATTTAAAAATATTTTAATAATTGGTATTGTTTCCTTTGTAATTCTAGTATTTTGTTTCATATATTTAAAACAGTATTATTGGGGGTGAATGGGTGACGGGCACTGAGGGGGGCACTTGACGGGATGAGCACTGGGTGTTATTCTGTATGTTGGCAAATTGAACACCAATAAAAAATAAATTTATTATTAAAAAAATAAAACAGTATTATTAAGAAGTTCATCAGACTGCCAAAGAGATTTGTGACACACAGAGATACATAACACACATGATTAAGAACCACTGGTTGCTGTGAGCCTGGGTGGCTCAGTTGGTTAAGTGTCCAACTCTTGGTTTCTGCTCAGGTCATGATCTCAGGGTCTTGGGATCAAGCCCTACATGTGACTCTATGCTCGGCATGGAGACTCCTGAAGATCCTCTCCCTCTCCCCGTCCCCCCACATGTGTGCACTCTGTCTCTAAAAATAAAAATAAAAAAATCTTTTTTAAAAAGAGAACTGGTGACTGTGAAGAATTCTGCTTTTAATTTACAATGTCTCTATCTTCAGAGGGAAAAATTGTTATTGACCAAGTTTAAAAAGCCAAGAGAGAGGAAGACCCTGAACAAAAAATAATATAATTAAGAGATTTTATCTAGCTAGCTTTGCTCTTACAAAAATCAAATTACATGGTTTCTAATTCATTCTTTCCTCACTAACTTTAAAATGCTATTAAATATGATTTTGAAATTTTTGAATTATGGTAGATGTGAGGCAGAATGGTTTAGATAAACATAATTACTGTTACCAGCTGTTGACAAGCTAAGTTAGAAAACAAACGAAACTATAATAATTGCTTAACACAAAGTAATCACTTCCCCTTTCTAACATATGTGGATCAGAGCCCCTAGAAAGCACTGATCATCACTAATATTACTGTTTCCTGGATACGAGAACCTTTTTAAGTTCTAATAGCAGAAGTTGAATGCAATGGTTTAGAGGATGGATTTTGGAGTTAGAATTGGTTTTTAATGCTGATTATACTATTACAATTTATATAACCTGGGTCTGAATTCTGTGGTCTGAAAAATTAGGATAAAATATCGATATCTTGTAAATTTATTCTGAAGATTAAGAGACTTAACAAGTGCAAAAGAATTAGCACATCATATGGGAAAAAAGGAACCAGTTTGTAACTGGAAATCGATCACAAGAGTAGCAACAGTTGTGGGACAAGAAATGAAAGGAAAATAGCAAAAATGGTATGAAAGTTATATTCTTTAGAAATGGCCATATCATTCTGTTAAAAGAGAAACTAAATCAATTAAAATTAAATTCAATTAAAATTGTTAGCATCTTAACAGAAATTCTCTCTTCATGACACAAGGGACTCCAGAGGCACCAGCTTCTCAGAAGCCATAGTGGGTAGCATTCAAGACATCTGAAAGAGGTAAATCATGGCGGGGGCGGGGGGTAGAAAGAACTTTAGAAAAATCTCAGTCAAAACTATGCCTTGAACAAATATTGCCACACTCCCCAAGATGATAAAAAGGAACATTGATTTTATATAAATCAGGGCACTGTGAGCCTGTGACAACTAATTTAATAAAACACAAGTTGCTACTTGTGTGCTATAGCTTAAAATGCCAAAATCAAACTGTTTTCTCTCTCAATCTGGTCCAGGTCAATATATAATATAGCCAAAATTATGTAAATTGAATTGCTAACATGCTAAAGCAATTCTGGAAAAGCAAGTGAAGTTCTGGCACTAAAGATTTAGTTTAATCAATTTACAATCTAAAATCTACAAGACAGTCTTTGAAAAAAAACGACTTTCTATATCCTGATTCTATGTATCTTCTCTATCCATGTTTTCTATATTCCTTTCTCTGAAATAATGAATAAAATGCCAAGATGACTAAAATAGTATCAGACGTTTGGTAGTCTGGACAGATCAAAATACGCCTAAATCCGAAAATGTTTCTGACACACTCCAATAGTTAGACACCTGTAGTGTTAGCGATTAGTTGTAAATCTTCTCAGAGTAGGACTGTGGTGAGCATATGTGTCAGGGGTGGCATAGTCGTGAGTTAGGAAGGATGGAGAATGTTTGCTTTGTCGATTAACCCTTACACAAAACTGAGGCTCACTGTTCACTAGCTTCCGGGTAAAAGCAGACCCAGAACAACCAGTCTTCTAAGTAGGCAAAGGGATCTGGCCTTTCGTTTGTTGATTTGACATTTTTCAGAGCCTATTGAACAAAATCTGTATTTCCATACTTCATATGATCTTCAGATAGAATTTCCAGATAGATAAATATCAGAGCTCTAAATTAGAAGTCAGAAAAAACTGGACTCATATTCTTGTTCTTAAAACACCATGTGAGCCGGGGCAAGAAATATAACCTCATAATCTTAGCCCCTTTATCTCTCAATGAATAGTTTAAACAAATTACAGGTGACCCCATCTGCTCTAAAATTCTCTGAACCACTAAGCAAGATAAAACAATGAACTAATTTAGCAATGGTCTTTCAGCATAACTAGGTTGCTATAATCAGGAGGACGCTCCTGAAATACATTATTTTTCTCCACTTCTGGCTTGAATATATTATTTTTTTCTATCATAACAGTGTAACAGCCCTGAATGCCTTCAGTCAAAATTCCCTACAGCACACAGTCATCTTGATTAAAATCTCAACAGTTTATTACAGATGGAGTAGTTCCAAAACATAATAATACTCTTCAGGTAGCAGGTGTTCCTGCATTTATTCAAATGGCTGGCTGAAAAGATGCAAAAGTCTTTTGTTTCCTGATGAGGTTAAACAGACTTTTACCTATGAAAACAAACTGTCAAACACAGGTACATTTAAAAACTCCTCTCAAATTATTTTTTGAGCATTAAAATCTACATATAACTCATCCATAATTAACCCGATCAGAAAACAAGTAGCCAGAAAAACAGGTAAAATTAAATATATTTGTAAAAACAAGTTGACTTTTATGTAACACGGCTTTGTTCTACCTCTGAGCACTTGGTTCATTTTTTGTTTTAAATCTTAGATGATCTGAAAAGCAATACATTTACACTTCACAAGAAATTTAATGCTGGATGTAAATGAGTAAAAGGTAAGTAAATATAAGTAAAAGGAGACATGTTATCAAGAATGAGTAAAATTTTTTGAAAAAAAGAATTACTAAATCAGAAAAAGACCTGGCAATGTAATTTAAATTATCAACATCTGATTTTCCTCTATAGAAAGACAGAAACAAACCGATTGTGTAACATTCTAAGCTTAATTTTTAATCACCTGAGTTAAAGTCCTAGCTCATCCACTTACTTACAACCTTTGACTTAATATTTAGTCCCTCTGAGTTTTCATTGACTCATCATAAATGAAGACATAACCAGTTACCATCGATTAAATCCTACTCGCAATGTGGTTTGGTCCAAGAAATGAGTGACAGATCTATCCTCCTATATGGTAAATTGTCCAATGTTATTTAAAAAATTAGTTATGTTTTAAAAAGTTATTTCTCTTGAAAAAGTCACTTCATTTTATTTTGTGTGTTTCTACATATATAACTAAAGGAAATTCAAAGGAAAGAAAAAAATAATTTCTCAATGAAATACTTTTTTCCATCTTTGCGTAATTCACTCATCACCTTAAGACAAAAAAGATTACATTTGTTCCAGATACATCACTTTAGTGAAAATTAATTCTCATGTGACGGTAGGCAAGCAATATAGAATAAAAATAATATATAGAATATGGAAAATTGTACAGCTCTTTACTAAATGTTTCCTAAACAAATAGTTTTGCTATCCTGATACTTCCCTAAATTAACTCCTTTAATACAAGAGTAGGGATCCCTGGGTGGCGCGGCGGTTTGGCGCCTGCCTTTGGCCCAGGGCGCGATCCTGGAGACCCGGAATCGAATCCCACGTCGGGCTCCCGGTGCATGGAGCCTGCTTCTCCCTCTGCCTATGTCTCTGCCTCTCTCTCTCTCTGTGTGACTATCATAAATAAATAAATAAATTTAAAAAAAAATACAAGAGTAGTTTAAGAGTCACAAATATGCATGCTAGGAACTATTACTCATTTTGTTTTCCTAAAAAAGAAAATTATTCCATGATTTGAGCCAATGAAAATAGATCTCTCTAAAACAGAATCTGTGTTTCATTATAAAAGCAGAACTCATTAGTATCAGTGAAAAACTCTCGGGAATAAAGGTGAGGGTAAAAATGTAAGTTTTGGATGTAAATATACCTAGATTCAAAGTCCCAGCCTGTCAGTGACTAGTTAGGTAGACGTTTCTATGAAGCTCCCTTTACCCATCCTTCAGTAAAATGGAACTTGCATTTTAACTCAGAGGGTTGTGCTAAGAATTAATTACATAAAATAGTATTATTATGTTCAATAAATGTTAAATATTTGATGTTCAATGAATGCATCCACTACTGTGGTTGTGATGTCTAATCAGAACTACCCTTTCCAACAACATTGATATTGAATTATTGCTCAATGGTTGCATAGCTTTTGCATCTGATTGCATGTATGTATCTCAGAATACAAATTTTTCAGATCAGACTTTTTATTGAATTATAATTGACGTGGAATATTATATTAGTCTCGGGTGTATAGCATTGCGATTCAATATTTTTGCATATTATGAAATGATCGCCTGGAGAGGTCTGGTTACTACCTGTTAGTATAAAAAATTATTGCAATGTTATTGACTATATTCCATAGACTGTACATTGCATGCCCATAAATTACTTATTTTATAACTGGAAGTTTGTAACTCTTAATCCCCTTTACCTATTCCAACTGTCCCCTGACCCTCTCCCCTCTGGCAACCACTAGTTTGTCGTCTGTATCTTTCTGTTTTGTTTGTTTGCTTTTTTTTTAGATTCTACACATAAGTGAAAGCATATGGTAGTTGTCTTTTTCTGATTTACTCACTTAACACAATGCCTTTAAAGTGTATCTGTGTTGTTGCAAATGGTAAGATTTCATTCTTTTTTTTTTTTTTTTTTTTTTACAGTTGAACAATATTCTTTTGTATATCACATCTTCTTTAACATTTATCTCAATGGACACTTAGGGTTACTTCCATGACTTGGCTATAGTAAATAATGCTGCAGGAAACACAGGCATGCATATATATTTTCCAATTAGTGTTTTTGTTTTCTTTGTATAAATACCCATAAGTGGAATTGCTGGATCACACGTAGTTCTATTTTTGAAAAATTTTTGAGGAAAATTTTATACTGATTTCCACAGTGGCTGAACCAGTTTGCATTCCCACCAACAGTGTAGGAGGGTTCCCACATCCTCACCAACACTTATGTCTTGTGTTTTTGATAATAGCCATTCTGATAGGTGTGAGGTGATACCTCATTGAGGTTTGGATAAGGCAGCCTATAGAAGAGTCTTGTTTTCCTTATCCATTTAGCCATCCCATGTCTTTTGATTGAAGGATAGTTCCCTTACACTTAAAGTCACTATTTCTAGGTATGTACTTACTGTCATCTTGTTAATTGTTTCCTCACTGTTATTGTTGTCCTTCTCTGTTCCTTTCTTGGTTTGTTACTTCGTGTTTGTTTTCTTTATATTTAGATTGCTTTGTCTTTTACTTTTGTGTTCTTAACTATAAGCTTTCTTCTTTGTGGTTATGGTCTGGTTCACATATAACATGTATATAACTGTCTCCTTTAAGTTGACAGTAAGTTAATTTTGAACGTATCCCAAAGTTTTATATTTGTACTCCTCTCTTCTGCATTTTTATATTGTTGATAACACATTTAACATATTTTTTATTTTATTTATCCCTTAACTCATTGCGGTAGTTTTATTGTACTACCTTTGTCTTTTACCCTTCATATTTGTTTTATAAGTTGTTGATCCACTCACTACCTTGATTACTTGTCCTTCCGGTTAGATTTTTAACTCTCATTTGTTTTCTTAGTTTTCTCTCATTTTTTTCTTTAGTTTTCTTACTAGTAATTAGTACCTTTTCTTTTTAGCTTAGAAAAGCATTCTTTACATTTTTTGTATGGTTGGGTTCAGTGGTGATGAACTCCTTTAGCTTCTGCTTCCTGGAAAACTCTTAATCTCTTCTTCAATTCTGAATGAGAGACTTGCCAGGTAGAGAATTCTTGGTTGGGAGTTCTTCCCTTTCAGAACTTTGAATATATTATGCCATGCATGCCCTTCTGACCTATAAATTTCCTGCTGAGAAACCTTCTGATAGAGTTATAATGGCTCCCTTTTATACAGCGTGTTGCTTTTCTCTTGCTTTCAGTATCTTCTCTTTATTATTAATTTTTACTATTTTAATTATAGTGTTCCTTGGTGTGTTTCTCTTTGGATTCATCTTTTCTCTTTTTTAAAAAGATTTATTTATTTATTTATGGGGGGAGAGAGAGAGAGAGAAAAGAGCAGGAGGAAGGTGAGAGGGAAAGAATCTTCAAGCAACCCGCCCACTGAGTGCGGAGCCCAACGTGAGGGCTCAATCCTATAACCCACAAGATCACGACCTGAGACAAAACCAAGAGCTGCTCACTCATCCAACTGAGCCACCCAGGCATCACTGGATTCACCTTATTTGAAACTCTCTGGGCTTTCTGGACTTGAATATTTATTCCCTTCCCTGAATTAGGTAAGTTTTCTGCCATTATTTCTTTGAGAATTTTCCTGGCCCTTTCTCTCTCTCTCCTCCCGTGACTCCTATAATGAAAATGTTATTCTGCTTGATACTGTCCCAGTGGTCCCTTAAGGCATTTTTTCTTTTTAAAAACTCTTTTTTGCTTTCATTTTCCTGCTGTGATTGGGTGTTTTCCATGGATTTGCTTCTGTTTTACTGATTCACGTTTCTATTCCATCCGTTCTGCTGTTGAACCCCTACAGTGCGTTTCTCAGTTCAGATTTAACTTCTCTTTGGTATTTTCATCTAGTTCCTAACTCCCTGCAGAAGTTCTTGCTGTTTCATCCATTATTCTCCTGAGATCTGTGAGCCTCTTTATGGCCATTACTATGAATTCTTTATTAAGTGTGTTGCTTATCTCAGTTTCATTAAGGTCTTTCTCTGAGGAGTCCTTGCTGTTTGGATATATTCCGCTGTCTCCTCATTTTGCCTCTCTCTGTTTCTCTGTATGTATTGGGTGAAATGGCTACCTTCCTTCATCTTGAGAGAGTAGTCTTATGTAGGAGTTTTTCCATGTGAGCCAGAAGCACAACCTCCCCTGGCCACCAGAACCAGGCACTCTATGGGCATCTGCAGTATGGTTTGAGTAAGTCTGCTGGCTCTGATAGAGCCACAGTTGCTGTGCAGGGAGATCAGGGCTCCCACCACTTGCCCACTCCATTATGCATCAGATAGGTAGAGTTCAGGGTGCTCATCTGACCTGCTTGTGGCTTGGCTGCTACATGAGGAGACGGGCTCTGTCACTCACCTGGTCTTGATGCAGCTCCGATAATGCACAGAGTGAATGAAATGTGGGGAGCTTCCCCCAGCCTCGTTATGTGGCAGGGAGAGCAGACCATGACCTTCATGTGTTAGCTAGAGGGAGGGCACCAAAGATGGCACACATTTGTTCTATCGTCAGGAAGTTAGGATGAGTGGCAAAAATGGACACACCAGCACTTCCATCCCTGGATAATGTCCTCACAGGTTCCTGACCCTCTGGCAGTCATTTTAAAATTAGTGCATCTCCCTTCTTATGGTTTAGGTGCTTTCAAGTCTATTCCTCTTGTGCTAGATCTCCATGTGAATGCATTTGCAGATGAGCCCTTTTAGAGTGGGATATATGTTCCTTATAGTTCTATGATTCTTTTGGTCCCTATTGTGGGGTTATTGCATCCGGGACAGGGCCCAGGGAGGCCATGTCTCTTCCTCTCCTATCCTTTGCAAAGTGTCTTTTTTGTCTCTTACTGTGGAAAGGCTAGTCATCTAGTTCTCATGGGGGGAGGGGGCTTTCCTTGTTTGTTTACAGAGGAAAATTATTACATGTATAGCTAGAAATTTGTTGTGTCTAAGGAAAGAGTTGCATTTAGGGTATTCCTACACCATCATCTTGAACTACCCTCTCTTCCCAGACTAGATTTTACTTTTGTGCAGGTAACCCATAACAGTCACTCCTTCACAAGGACTGTCCCCAAAAGAGGTGCTTTGGCCTAGCACCACTCCTCTTCTGCAGGCCCTTCTCTGAAGAGCCCAGAAGGACAAAAAGCCTAAAATTTCAAGGTCTTGCTCTCAA
>NW_023331808.1:0-33672 GCF_011100685.1 Canis lupus familiaris | reverse complement strand
TATGGGTATGATCAACATCCCAGGTATGAGGTAGTGTAAGGGATAGAGACATAAAGTAGAAAAATGTAACAATAGCAAGCTGACTATTCTAACAACCCTGTGGCATTGACAGGGCAGGTAATATTTCTGGTCTTAGGAGAAGAAAATGGAGGTGGTGTGTACATCCACGTTTCATGGCAATAGGTGGCCAGGCTACGATGTAGTCTTCTTGGGGCCAACTGAATTTCCATTCTTCCAGGGCTTACCCAAATTCCATTCCATGTTTTTCTAAAAGTGTGGAATTTATGTTAACCAGAGATAAATTGGTTTTTCCTCAGGATCTTTCAGAATCTCAATGTGCTTAAGAATCTCCAAGAGGGGCGCCTGGGTGGCTCAGTCAGTTAAGTGTCTGCCTTCAGCTGAGGTTATGATCTTAGGGTCCTGGGATGAAGCCCAGGCTCAGTGGGCAGTCTGCCTCTCCCTTTCCCACTGCTCTCCCCCCACCACCCCACCCATGCTTTATCTTTCTCTCCCAAATAAATAAATACAATATTTTTTTAAAAATTCTACAAAAGAAGTACTTATCATGAAATATTTTCAAAGTTTTGGGATCCTGAAATTTTTCCCTTTCCATTTTCACCTTCCTATTAAAATCTTCTGGAACCATTGTTTAGCAAAATATGGTTTGAGAAACATACATAGCACTCTACTTTTGTAAGTAAAAATAGAATATTTTTCCTTTAAAGTATTTGGTTAAGGTTTAGGAAAAGTAGTACCTGATGTGCTGAAAGCAAAGAATGATACCCCAATGGCACTGTTCCCACTTGTTCCTGGGCAGTGGTTCCCTGGGGAATCATGAGGGTCCTTTGGAGTTACCCAAGGCTTAGCAGACCAACTCTAAAGTCCAGAGAAACTCCTCTCTTGTCGAGATGATGATATGATGATGGTCGCAGTTCTGTATTAGTTTCCTAGCACGGCCAAGACAAAGAACCATAAACATGGTGATTTAAAACAACAGCAGTTTATTCACTCAACTTCCAGCGTCTAGAGGTCTGAAATCAAGGTGTAGGCAGTCCATGGCTCTAGAAAGGAATCCTCCTTGCCTTTTCCTAGCTTATGGTAGCTCCTGGGAATTCTTGGCATTCCTTGGTGTGTAGCTATATCCCTCCGCTCTCTGCCTATATCTTCACATGGTCTTCTTTCTCTCTGTATCTCTTCTTCTTCTAAAAACATTAGTCACTGGATTGAGGACCAGTTCTAATCAAGTACAAGTCATCTGAACCTAATCACACCTGCCAAGACCCTGTTTTCAAACGAGGTTACATTCTGAAGTTCTGAGCAGACATACATCTCGAGGGGACACTGCTTAACCCATCACGCCTGCCAAAGCTTTTAATTGGAAGGAAAGTTTCATCTACTAAAAAATAAAGCTTAAAAATTTTAGGTTTGAAAAAAAAAGTAAAAAAAAATAAATAAAAAATAAAAAAATTTTAGGTTTGGAAAGAGGAGCAGTAGTAACCTCTTACATTATCATGCAGCAGAATGAAAACAAAGATTCAAAGAACCAGATAAAGAAATAGAAGAGACATCATTGATTATAATTTGTATCCCTATTTTGCATAAAGTGGCACAGAGAAATGTAAAATGCATATTGCTTTTGTTTTATAATTAGTTGGATTATTATAACATACATACCTCTATTTTTACCTGAATTTCCTCACATCAATATTAATTACAACTTTACCGTGACAATTGATATAAATCTACAAAATTTGCTTAGCTTCATTTTTAAATATTTATTTATTTCAAAATGTTCTTAAGGAAGGTTTTTTTTGAGGGTAAAAGGAGCAGGGGGAGAGGGGAGAGAGAGAATATTAAGCAGGCTCCAAGCCCACTGTGGGGTCCATTGTGGGGCTGGATCTCACCCCCCTTGACTTCATGACCTGAGCCAAAATTGAGAGTTAGACGCTTCACACAACTAAGTCAACACAGGTGTCCCAAAGTATTCTTAATTTAATAGAAGTGCCATGATCTTTAGTTTTATGTAGCTAGTATTCACCTCATTTTTACTAGTGTTGTATAGAAGCAATCTGTATCCAGTGAGGGCTTGCAAAAAACGAAGTAGTGTCTCCCTTCTCTCTCACCTCCTTCCTGACCCTTTGCTTCAGTCTCTCATCCTCTGTAGAAGCAACCACAGTGAAAGATTCTTTTTCTTTTTCTCTTTTTTAAAAATATCTTGGTGATTATCCCGACTTTAGTGGTATAAGCCTTTATTTTCATGATTTTGTGGAATTTTAAGAGCCAGCCAATGTGGCTTCATTTAATAATCTCTTCTGAATGCAAGATAAAGGTCAATCTTAGTCCACTGGAGAAAAGTTGCTAATTCCAAACAAATAAGCTGCATACATCACCCATGTCAAATGAGACAAAATCCTTTTTTTTTTTTTTTTTTGAGACAAAATCCTCTTTGAAAGGTACATTTCTAATGTAGAAAGAAACAAATCAACCTTACTTTTAAACCACCCCAGCAGTTAAAAGGAAGGATAAGCTGTGAATTATACATTAAATGTTGTTGATAAACTTTCTAGATGGGGTTTATGCACAGGACCTCGTGTGAATGAGAGGAAACAGAATCAAGCTTTAAAAAACACGATACAAGTGCCATTCTCAGATTGTGTTTGGCTTCCAGAACCTGGAGAACAATTACACTGTGGCAGACTATAAGTGCTATCAATCTCAACTCTATTTCAAGTTTAAACTTTCAGCCAAACATGGCAAAGCATAAATGTAATTGCTTTCCAAGCCTTAAACCTTATCGGGTTGAAATGAGAAAGGGGACAAAAAGTCTTATAATTTTGTTTTATATACCTAGGAGAAAATAGAAATCTTTCATCTGAAATCATTCTGACATTTTGACAAATGTATAAAGTGAGGTCTTCAAGATGCATGATTGGAGTCCTTTCAGTAAATTGAAGGTTTACACCATGTTCAAATGGCCGAGAGTCTCAGCATTCTCTTGGTCACTTGGATTTTCATTGTACTCTGATGACCAGAAACCAAGCTTTCCACTATGCTTAAAGAACTTAGGCAGCTGAATTTCCTTGAAATTTCTAGATGTCTTTTCTTTTTCTTTTCTTTTCTTTTCTTTTGGGTTAGGGGTGGGCGGGGGTGGCGGAGGGTCGGGAGTTGGGAGGGGCGGGGAGGGGGGTGCTGGGCTTTCTTTTCTTTCTTTTCTTTTTTCTTTTTTCTTTTTCTTTTTTTCTTTCCTTTTCTTTTTTCTTTTTTAACACCAACTACAACAGAAGCTTTTCACAGCCATTCTAACCTCTTTATTTGGACCTGCCTGGGGGAGAAGCTTTACATCTTGAGAATGTCTAGTCTGGGTTTGAGCAAGAAGGAAGAAAAAGATAAATCAGAACAGGATGCTACCCATTACTTAGGTGAAGAAGACTCTCAGATTTAAAAAATAACAACAGCAATAACAACTTAATATTGCAGACCATGGGGCATCTGGGTGGCTCAGTGGTTGAGCATCTGCCTCTAGCTCAGGTCCTGGGATCGAGTCCTGCATTGGGCTCCTCACAGGGAGCCCACTCCCCCTTCTGCCTATGTCTCTGCTTCTCTCTCTGTGTGTCTCTCATGAATAAATAAATAGCATCTTCAAAAAAAATTTGCAGAACACAATAGTTTAAAGCCAATATTTTAAATAAATCTTTTTCATTATATTTATTTTCCTGCCCTACAACATTGTATAGCTGTTGTATAGCCATGTTTTTTGTTTTCATTTTGTTTCTTCCTATGATTTCTTCCTCTACTTTAATTGTTAAGAATTTCCATGTCAGGGAAAACCACCCAGGCCTTGGAAATAGGTGAGTAGTTTTCACTGATTTGCCATTGAATTTGGCTATATCACAACTTTGAACTTTGAATGTAAATGTTTCCTGTTCGCTGCAATGTAAATTATTTTTGTTTATTTGAGAATATACATTTCTGTGGGTCAAATTCTCATTGGAACTACTTGTAACATCTTACTGGATTCCTCATTAATTAATAAGTTGAAAAATATTTGATATGTGTTTACTGAATGCAAGTCACAGTTCTGAGTTTTGGAAAACATTTGTACTTTGACAGTTGTCACTCATGGAAGCTCCGTATGTCTCGAAGATTAGAAGTTATTTTATAAGCAGTCCATTCCAAGACATATAAATCATACAAAATTGAACTTCTTACTCATAGTTGGGACTCAGAAATTCTAGTCCTTCAAGAAAATAGTAGTCTAACAGAGGTTATATTTGGAAGCCATGCAAATCTCAATTTCACGTCTCTAGGGAAAATGCAAAAGGGAAGGGAATGCCTTCCTAATGCACAGCTAGACTTAAATACCATATATTTTTCTTTTTTTTTTAAGATTTTTTCTCACCCATTCATTTGAGAGAGAGAAAAAAAACACAAGTGGGGGGTGGGGAGAGGCAAAGGGAAAGGGAAAAACAGACTCCCTGCTGAGCAGGGAGCCTGATGCAAGGCTCTATCCCAGGACCCCAGGATCATGATCTGAGCCAAGGCAGACACTTAAATGACTGAGCCACCCAGGTGCCCCTCTCTCTATTTTTCTATGTCTGCTACAAGCGTAAGATAATCTGCCCCGTTATTCCAGAATGGGGGAACCCCTGCTAATATACTCAATTACTAAGAATGTATGAAGTTGCAAGAAACCACCATGATTCCTCCTCACCATGGATCAATATGCATGCTGCCGAGAACACCAAGTCCCATCATTACCTGCGAAGGCATTGTGTCCCTGGAATTGCATTGAGACTTCCCACTGGGAATGGTGAGTTACTTTTACCTCTAGATGAGAGGGAACTACTCAATCTCCACTGGGAACCCCCATTGTCCTGCCACAAGCTGGACCTATGAAATGCCACTATATCAGGAATAGAACCATGCACCATTGAAAGAGAAGAGAAGGGGTAGAAGGGTTTCTGGATGAATATCTGGCTCCAAGTCCATCTCCTCACATCTGACATTGCTGCTTCCTGCAGCCAACATGCAACATGTATGGTATTTACAACCCAGTCACGTTCCTAGAGTTGCCAACCACCCTCTCCTTGAGGACTAGATGGGCATATCTTCTTTCTTCTGCTAAGGTTGCTGCTGTCTTTATTCTTCCATTGACTTGGTGGGACATTTATAGACACATAGAAGCCATTACCAAATTCACCCCAACAAGTCTTAAATAATAGTGACAAAGGTCTGTCCTTACTGAACTCTGAAATATCTCTAATGGGAAAAGTATGTCCTTCAAAATAGAAGAGCCTTGGACATATTGCTTCTCAAAAAAAGTTACATGTGCCAGTATCAATGGTTGTATATTCATACCTGATAAGTTCACTACTGTATCATCTTTAGTAAATCACATGAGGTTGCGAGTGAATGCCCTGAGGGATCTGACCCCCAGCCTAGGGGGCTTAATAAATCAGTGGTTTGGATTATGGAGCTCTTGGAGGAAAAAAAATTGGTACTATTTTGAATCATTACGAGAACTCATTCTCGTATAGCCGTGTTTTCTTTTGCATGTGTCTCTAATGTTACTGTGGGCGTCTGCCGCAATGCAGCCAGACGGCCACCAAATGAGCCACCTCCATGCTGACAAAACTGCTTGCTGATTGCTCAGGGCACCATTTGTGGAAATGGGATGCTGCATAAGAGATTCTAGGAGCCAGTCACCAGGAGTGTTGAAGGAGGGTCATGGAAGAGGACATGACCACATGTGACCCAGGAGCTGGGCTTGGGCCACTGGAGGTTCCTCACCCCTCCCTGTCCTTGAAATGTACAATGTATATTCCCACCCTCTGGGATGACAGTGGGAACCGGTTCCAAGGACACAGCCTTGAGAAAGATGGCTATACATGATGGAGCCTCTTTAAGGCCCTTTGTAGAAGAAACACTGAAGATTATGGTGTTGGGTGTGGAGATCTACTCCTTTGGCCAGCACCAGAGACAAGTTCTCATAAGTTAACCTCCCCTTTGCTTCTTGAACCCACCACCTGCCCACCTGGAGTGGCCTGTCTGTGTTTCCATCTCTCCTGGCTCTCCGTGTGTGGGGCCAGTTTGTGAATCAACACTATGTCTTCTTGCCTCTTCCTCTTTCTTCTTCTCCTCTTCCTCCTCCTCCTCCTTCTCTGGGTTTCAAGCCTGAGGAATTGGTAGCAGGACAGTTTAGAATTCAAGAACCAGATCCAGGATCCCACGTTTCTAGGCCCAACTCGCAAACTTAGAAGCTGTGAGCCTTAATTAAAAAAGCTGCTTCATCATCCTCTGCCTCAGTTTCCTCTTTGGTAAAAAGGGGATTGTCATCATCACTCATAATCGTTGTCCTGTCAGGAGGATTTAATCAGCTGATAAACCTAAGTGCACTTTGATTGTGCACTTGATCTATTGAATTTTGAGGGGGAGCTATGGGCTTAAGGCCCTTTCTACTAATAAGAACAGATGGGACTATATTTTTTTTAGGAGATTTTTATTTATTTATTTGGCAGAGAGAAAGGGAGAGAAGCACAAGCTGAGGGAGTGGCAGGCAGAGGAAGGGGAGAAGCTGATGTGGGGCTTGATCCCAAGACCCCAGGATCATGACCAAGCCAAAGGCAGATGCTTCACCCACTGAGCCACACAGGACCACACCCTGGACAGGAATATATTTATTTAAATTACCTTCTAATGTTAAATCTCTGAATATCTGACTTTATGAGGCATCTTTCCACATTCATCAATATTATTTACTGACTCCAGAATAAATTTTGGAAGATTTTCTCCTTATCTTTGGCTCTCTTCTTGAGTCTTGCACTCTGGCTTTGGTTCTTTAATTTATATTTAAAATAAAGTTTTAGTCATGTTAGTCCCTCTCATTTCAAATGTTCACTATTAACTTCTCTGGGAGTACTTTGCTATTTTTCCACTCTTTTCACTGTGCTCCCAGAAACCTTTGCACTTTCTTGACTCAAGCAGATATCACCTTTGTTACCATTGTTTTTGCTGCATCCTCAATACATTTATCCTTGTTTGCTAGGGTGGGGACTTTGGTTGCTCATCTTTTTGTCCTTGTGAGGCCTTCCTTAACAAAAATATCTGGCATGTTGCGTGTACTAAATACACGTTAGCAGATTGGATACATAGAGGAAAAAGTGGATAAAGTGTTGTTGAATCAGTATGATTTCTGTTCTTTATCGCTTATGAAAATTCCAACCTGGATTACCTGAGTGGCTCAGTGTTTAGCACCACCTTCAGCCCAGGGCATGATCCTGGACACCTGGGATCAAGTCCCACCATCCGGCTTCCTAAGTGGAGCCTGCTTTCTCTCTTCTGCCTATGTCTCTGCCTCTCTCTCGTATTTTTTTCATGAATGAATAATAAGATCTCGAAAGAAGAAAGAAAGAAAGATGAAAAGGAGAAAGGGAAAGACAGAAAAGCGGAAAAGAGGAAGGAAGACAAAGAAAGAAGAAGAAAGAAAAGAAAGAAAGAAAGAAAGAGAAAGAAGATAAGAAAGAAAGAAGAAAGAAAGAAAAGAAAGAAAGAAAGAAAGAAAGAAAGAAAGGAAAAAGAAAAGAAAAGGAAGTTCCACTCTTTCTATCCTCTCTTTGATGTCTTGTTAGAGTTTCACCTGGTGAATGAAGCCCTCCTTGATTATCCCAGACTTGGGAATATTTTTTTTTTCCCTAAAAATTGCTCCAGGATTAGAATCCTACTACTACTACTGCTGCTGCTACTACTACTACTACTACTACTACTACTACCACTACTACTTATTCCCCTTCTCCTCCTTCTTCCTCTCTTCATCTTTTATTATTGTTATTATAATTATTATTTAATAATTATCTTTTTTGAATTGCTACAAAGTCTTGGGGTAAGGACAATGTAATACAATCTGGTATCACCTTCAGGTCCTCACACAGCATTAGATTCATGTTAGATGCCTAGTACATTCAAGATTAGTGAAGGCTGCTATGCTTTTCCCAAAATTCACTGGGGGCAAGGAGCCCCCCTGAAACTGAGAAGGCAAGAACCCAAAGACCCTCCAGGGAGTCTGTGGTTGAATGAACCTGTTTGGGCTTCAGAACAGACAAATGAGCGGCTGGCCAGCTCTACTCCCATTCTGAGTTTCCAAGTTGTATGCAACAAGGACTATAAATAAATTCTTAGAAAAGACAGAGGAAGAGGGACAGGAAAACACTGCCGAAGCAGGGGAAGCAGGGACATACAGGCGCTGAGAGCAGCTCAAAACAGAGCCTTGAGACATAACGCAGGTGCCTTGAAACAAGTGACTGTGGATGGAAACAGATGTGTACCAAGCCTCGCTGAGGTAAGAAAGAGAAAGTGCCCTTGGGCTGTAGTAACTCTCGTTTTGCAGGATTGTCGCACTTTTGAAAAGCCTTTGAACAAGTATACCTAAATGGCGTAAAACAAAATGACACCAGGGATAAAGGTTGGGAAGCATCTGGCAGCAGCTTCAAGTTCTGCTAGCCGGGCCTCTTTTCCTTCCTTGGGTTTTGATTGTTTTGCTTTCAACCAAGGAATAAGAAAGAATAGCAGGCAAGTTTCCAGGGTTTGGAAAATTGTAGGACACCCCCATTACTATTAATTGCAATATACTTTCTACATTCCTTTTTTAAGAGAAGTGTTGGATTAGGAAATGTACAGGCTCATCAGCCAAAGACAGAATGCTGGCTACTATTCGGACCTCACAGGAGATTTTGGAAAAAAAAAACCTGGAATGGTGAATGGAAAAGGACAATCTAAGAGCAAGGCCCACCATTGAAAAGCAATCCGCAGGCACGTTTGATTCTGAAATCCCATCTCAGGTCTTTAACTTGGAAAAAAATGTGTTTTCTTTAACTCTTGGACTGTGTCAATCATTTGTAAGACATCAGAAATTAATTAACCTTTATGTTTTCAGATTTTTCTGAAATTATGAGAAGAGAACTGAATAAAATAACAACAGTCCTGATATCTGGCAGAGGATAAAACGTGGCTTTAAGAACCTTAAGATCCTTTTAAAAAAATGCCGACATTAAAACAAAAGCTAGATGAGGGTCGAGACACGATCTCTCAGAGATAAACAATTTCATGGATTTGATTGCTCTACTGTTCATCATTTTCTGGAGTTGTGCTTATAATGTAATGATACCATGATAGCGTAAAACCATGTCAGCTTTGCAACAAGATATGATTTTTAAGTTAAAAATGAAATTGTTTCATGTTTTGGTTCTTCATTTGGCACAAATGGCACTGTACCTAAATTCAAAGGACTGATTTCATGTTTCAGTATATTTATCACTCAGTGCCCATTGGTGCTACTGTTATGTAATTGGAGTAGACTTGTAGACAAGCATTCCTTCCAACCATTATAAGATTTCTTATGCAATGATGCTGAGTTGGTTAGAAATGTAAAGTTTCAACATCATCACCATCACGATTATAATTACTTTCTTTCAAAAGTTAAGAGCAGCTCAATATGAAAAGAACATTCATGAAATAACTCTGAGAAAGCTGAAGTCGTTGCTTTGGGTCCCACTTTGGATGTTTCTTATTTGAGATGCTGGCTGTAAAGGTATATTTTTCGGTTGTTATTATTTCTGTTTATTCCTTTGCAATTTCATATACAGGAAGGCTGAGGTCCAGTGACCTCTTCACCTACTCTTAAAATAGCTTCTTTATATTGCTTTCAAAGTAAGAAGTAATAAGACTAACATAATGGGAAAAAGGATGTGCTGTGGGGCCAGACAAACCTGGAAGCAAAGCCTAGCTCTGTCTTTTAACAACTGTATCACCTCTCTGAACTCTTGTTGTTCATCCATGAAATTAAGACATTAGGACTGACCCTGCCTCTGATGTTTCAAGGATTTAAAACAATGTAGGTAGGTCTTTAGTAAATATTGGCTAGTGTGAAACAGTATCTCATTTGTTTTGCTCTAACAGTTGACAGATTAGGTAGGTCTACTGTCCCAGATGACTCCTTTATGACTATGCCCTATTTAGAGCCTCCTTGCAGATAAAGTCATGAACATTATTTTCTTACAGATGGATTTCCTCTAGAGATGTATGGATATGCCTTCCTACACACTGGTACCTTCAACTGCTGATGGAAGGAAAGGTCAGTCTCATTTTATTAAAACAATAAAAATAATGTAATTTAGAAACAATTTGTGCTTTCTTCCACCTCTCTCTCCCCAGAAGAGATGAAAACTTTGCCAAACTGGTGGTATCATTCACAATCATGATTGTGGGATGGAGAGAGCTCTCCAGAAGACATTTTCCAAACAGTGGAATTGCTTGTATTATTTTCAAAATGAAACACAAGATCTGCACTATTCTAGCAAATTTATTTTTGGATAGAAATATTTAACCCATTAATTGAATGGATAGTATTGACCTTTGCATAAACCTGATGAAAAATTATGCTGCGTGCTTGAATTCTCATGTAGAAAATGAGGCAAAGGGATCATTTAAATCTAACCTTGCATTGTACGTGAGCAAACTTCAGTAAGAAGAACTATGTGTATCTAAAGTAATATAATGTAATGCATTTTATAGCATATACTATGTGGATCTTAAAAAATGAAAGTATTGAGAATTGCCCAACAACTATAAATACCTGTAGGATTATCTCAAAGAAATAGCAACATTCCCCCCTGCCTCAATTTAACGATAAGAAGTTAATTGGCGGCAGATGTCACCCTCAACAAGCATAACTGATTTGTCTTTTTTTTTATTTGACTTTTAATGATTCAAATAAGAATGAAAGTACAATTGTCTCTCTTTAATTCACATTGCTCTGAAATGTTCATAGACAGGTATATTGCCATTGTAACGCAGTTAATTCAAGTGTTGTTTTTTGTTCTATTACCATACTGTTTTGATTACTATAGTTTTATACTGTATCTTGAAATCTGGCATTGTGATAACTCCAGCTTTGTTCTTCTTTCTCAAGATTGCTTTGGCTAATAGGGGTCTTTTGTGGTTCCATACAAGTTTCAGTATTATATGCTCTCATTCTGTGAAAAATGCTATTGACATTTTGATAGGGATTGTTTCTAACCTGTAGATCGCTTTGGGCAGTATGAACACTTAACAATATTAATTCTTCCATTTCACGAGCATGGGATAGCTTACTATTTGTGCTGCTTTCAATTTCTTTTATCAATGTTTTATAATTTCAAGAGTAAGTATTTCAGCTCCTTGGTGAAGTCTGTTCCTAGATATTTTATTCTTTTTGGTGCATTTGTGAATGGAATTGTTTTAGTAATTTCTCACTCTGCTACTTTGTTATTAGTGTATAGAAACATAACTGATTTCTGAGTATTAACTTTTTATCCTCCAGCTTTACTGAATTCACTTGGAACTTCTAATTTTTTGGTTGAGTCTGTAGGGTTTTCTATGTATAGTATCATGCCTTCTGCACATAAGTGACAGTGTAATTCTTAGAACTGGTATAGCCTATTGAATGCCCCCCACAAACTAAGATCACAGCTGGAAAAAATTAGAAGCAACTTAATTGCAGGGAGATGCCTGGAAATACTTGAAGTGAAATGGGTTCATAAACAAAAGAGGTAAATTATTTTATTGGGTAAACAAAAAGTGTCTTTGAAACCTATGTTGCCAAAAAACCATAAGTTCGTTTACCTATTCATTTTGCTTAACATAGGTTTTTTTTTTTTTAATGATAAGTAATTTGAAGGCCTGAAGCAGACATGCTATTTAACTATTTTTTAAATGTGGTCCAGAAAAGGAGAAATCAAATGATGATTGTATCATGGTTAAATGAAAAACATGCATAAAGAAAGGTAGTGGAGGAGAAGAGTAAGTTCACTAGAGCATACAATTTATTTGAATATGTCTTTCTGAGTTTATGACTTTATGAATGGTGCAAATGGGAAAGATTACCATTTGAAGTGTCCATGCTAGTTCTCAGTATAAAGGAACCTGTTCCATAAGAGACTCTTCTCTTGTATACAGATTTGTATGTTCTTTCTTATTAGGTCACAATATGTTGTGCTTTAGTATGGCTGATGCTCTTACTGTGTGTACAAAATACACGGTACAAAATCTAACCTTCACTTTGAACCTGATTCTCTCTGTTGTCTCAGGTTTAGCATTAAGACTCCTTGGCATAAATCTTCAAAATGGAAATAATCATGTATCCATAAGACCTAGGGCCTATTCAAAAGAAAAATGATACTCTTTAGTGCCACAGACCAGGACCATCACTGAGAAAGCAATCCCCGTCACTGCTTCAAATGTTTCCTTTTTTAATAAATTATGTTTTTCCTTCATAACATTTGGATGTGTTTTTCATTTTGCTCTATGGACACTAATATTTTATAAGTTTTTTCCCACTTCTAAATTCTGGACACATGATCATCATTCTCCTTGACTACTGAGGACATTTTCTTGAAGCCATTTATAGATACAAACACTTCCTCCCAGACTTCATATAGACTTCACTCCATGATAATAATGTCTTTTGAGCAATTGAATGCAAGGACTCCTAGATGTAATGTGGAAGGCAGAAAGGAAATTCACCGTGGATGGAAAGAAAATGAACCACCAGAGACAAGATAAATGCGTACAATAAATATAATATTGTACCCCAGGGGATGAGAGAGTCACTGTACCTAATGGCTACAGAATATGGTTAAGCCATAAAGATAACATAAAATAAAATAGTACACTATTCCCAGTTGCCACTCTTCCAAATGTTGCCATAAACCTAGCAGTACCACCGGAAAAATTAACAGACATTTCCATGATGCATGGACCACCAACGAGGCTCAAAGAGATATGACTCAATTGTAGTTTTCTGGTTTATCTTTTAAAAGCAGTTTGCATAGGAATGTAAAGTAAAGACCAGCTTCAATTTCCAAAAGAAACCTAAACTGTACATAATTTATAAATTCACATAAAGGGGTGTGTATATACCACTATTAAGGCCCAGGTTGGCATTATTAAGGAATTATACAATTATGAAGAAATAATTATAAGTAATGAGTAATTATTGAGGCTGTTATTAAGGAATAATGACAAAATTCATGAATTTTAGGGATAATTACCTATTTTAAAGAAATTATAGTTTCCAAATATAATGTATATATTATTTTTTAAACTTTTAGAATTATGAAATACAATGAACAAATAGTGCATAAACATAAAATAGTGTCTTATTCAGCTGAATGAAGTGTAATAAAAAAAACACCTGGGTTTTTTATGCCTAAGTCAAGAAACAGAATGTTGATACATCCCAGAAGCTCTTCTCTATCATAGACTGCTCCCTTTCCCCTAGTGACAACTACTTTTCCAAATTTTTTATAGCTTTATGGAGGTATAATTGTCTGCACATATTTAAAGTCTGCAATGTGATAAATTTTGCTTTATTTAGATGCTTGTAAATCAGTTATCATAATAGAGTCACTGAGCATATGTGTTAGCCCCTCAAATTTTCCTGTACCCCTTTACAATTCTTCTTTACATTTTCTATTGCACGCCCATCCCTAGGTATCCAATCTTTTTTTTTCTGTTCCTATATTTTAGTTTGAATTTTCCTATAATTTTCCAGAGATGGAATCATACAGTTGTATTCTTTGTCTTTCTGCTTTTCCTCTGCACATTTGTTTTGAGACTCAGCCATCTTGTGATGTTTATTAATAACTCATTGTTTTGTATTACTAATAGCCCATGATATATATAATGTTAAGATATAATAGTATGTAATTATATAATATAGAAATAATAATATAATTACTTATATTGTATATATTATTTTATAACAATATATTATAATAGAACATTATGTATAGAAAACAATTATTTTATCCACTTTCCTGTTGATGGACAAATACATTTTTGTCAGTCTGGTATCCTTTCACATACAGGAGCATCAACCTTCTGTGAACATTCCTGTACATGTTTTTATATGGGTACATGCTTTCCCTTAAAATACCAAGGAGTAGAATGGCTGGGTTATACTGTAGATTTATTTTTAAATGTTTAGATAACTGCCAAATGATTTTTCCAAAGTGGTTCTATCTGTTTACATTCCCACCAGCAGTACATGAGAGTTTCAATTATTCCACATCTTTGTCAAAACTACGTATGGTCTGTCTTTGAATTTTAGCAATTCTATTTAGTAGGAAGTGATATTCCATTGTGTTTTTAAAATTCATTTTCTAAATGACTAATAATGTTGAGCCAATTTTCATGTGTCTATTCCTCATCTGTGTATCTTCTTTGGTAAGGTGCTTGCTAAATTCTTTATTCTTAAAAAAAATCCATTGTTTGCTTTTGCATTTTCAAGTTCTAAAAATTCTTTATATGCAAGTCTCTTATCAGATATATTATTTGCAAAAATCTTCTGCTAATCTATGGTCATGCTATCCCCTTCACAATGTCTTATGAAGAACAGAGATTTTTAATTTTGATAAAATATGATTTATCAATTTTTGTGGTTCATGCTTTCTGGGTTGAGTCTAAGGAATTTTTACACAGCCAATTTTAACAAGCCATTTTTCCCCTTAAGTATTCTTTAAGAAATGCTATAGCTTTACATTTTACATTTAGGTCCATGATCCACTTTCTGTTTATTTTTGTATATGGCACAAGCATGGCTCAAAGTTCCTTTTTTTTCCATATAGGTATCCAATTGTTCCAACAGTATTTATAGAGAATTTTAAATAGCCTTCGCTCAATAACTTCTAAAATAACTAGAGAGACAATTAGTAAACATATAGAGACTATGTAGATAATATACTTTAAATCAAAATAAAATAGTGTGGGTGACAGAGAATTGTGATTTTTAGCATTTTAGAAGTGAAAAAGAGATAGACTAGGAAATTTTATTCTTTGTTTCCTTTCCAACAGCTCTGGGCCCATTGGAAATCTGTCTTCCTCCCTAGTGTAATGCCTAGGAAATTATTCTGTCTCAATATCCTGAGTGCCCAATTGCCTATTATCAGTATGATGAAGGTTTTGGATTCTTGGAAACAGTCAAATGCAATATTTCACTATGTAATTAATTTCTGGTGGGAGTTTTCCACCAGATGTTGACAATGTTTCTATTATGCATTCAGAATATTTGGGATAAAAATGAAAATTTTCTCCCAATCAAGAAAAATTATATATATATATATATAAAGAGAGAATTATGAATTTTATATATATAATAAATTTATGTATATATATACATTATATATATATATATAATGATGAACATCATAGATTATGAGGACCAGTAGTTTAGCTGGGAACAGATACTGTATCAGGCAAAATTCAGATTCTAGGCTATTTATGATGATCCAAGATGCCAATGATGACATTAATAAATTACCTTTGGAAGAATATCATTAATAACTATTTTAAGCCTTTATGTGTCAAGAACTGTAATTTTTTTATGTTTCAAATGCTTCATCTAGAAAGCAGTGAGGTTAAAATTGAATATAATGTGCAAGGAAAGAGAAGTAGAAAATGTGGCTGTTATCTAACCCTGAAATTCTTTAACCACATTAGGCTAAATAGTTACTTTCCCCTCTTTGAAATCACATGTTGTTATGTAACAGAAAAGTGTAGGTTTATATCCACTACTTTAGCTTTCCTGAGAGATAAAACTGAAGCCAGAATTGTCAAATACACACATAAACACACACACACACACACACACACACACACTTAATAAAATAGGTTATAACACAGGCACATTGAAAAGGTAAATCTCTATCTCTTGTTCAACAAGTTCAAAAACTAGGATATAACTGCAAGACATTCACCTTGAAAACCCTGAGAATATAAAGTGTAATCCATGTTGGATGCCATCTCCTATCCAATTAATACTTGTTCCCTATCCTGTTACCATGAAAGCTTCATAACTAGTTCACAAGACGTACCCTTGGGACATCTGGACTTTAATTTTTTTTTTTAAAGATTTTATTTATTTATTCATGATAGTCACATGGAGAGAGACAGAGAGGCAGAGACACAGGCAGAGGGAGAAGCAGGCTCCATGCTGGGAGCCCTATGTGGGATTCGATCCCGGGTCTCCAGGATCGCGCCCCGGGCCAAAGGCAGGCGCCAAACCGCTGCGGCACCCAGGGATCCCACATCTGGACTTTAAAGGTGATGGTTAGCTCCTGTGAAATACAACCCACTATTTATGACCTCACTGATGTTACTGTGTAAATTAACTGGAATATAAATGGCTTGGATTTACCTAATCAAGAAACATCAAAGGGCTTTTCCAACTTTTGCCATTCACGATTGACTGTAATAAAAATCATACTCAAACAAATTCATTTCTTAAAAACATAAAAGGTGAGGGGCACCTGGGCTCAGTGATTGAGTGTCTGCCTTTGGCTCAGGTCATGATCCCGGGGTCCTAGGATGGAGTTCCACATTGGGCTCCCTGTGGGGAGCCTGCTTCTCCCTCTGTCTGTGTCTCCACCTCTCTCTTTGTGTCTCCCATGAATAAATAAATAAAATCTTAAAAAAAAAAGAAAAACACAAAAGGTGAAACATTTCCTCTAACACTTAATATTGTATCTGTTATCTGCATTCAGTGGCTTGCTAGTAGCATTCATCTCATGCTAAGGAATGATACTCCATAAGAAAATAGTTTTAGAAATAATAACATGTAGAGAAACTAAACTGTTCACTTCCAAACAGAATGTAAATGACTAAGAAGCAATTACGATCTCCTCAGCTTCAAAAAAACTGAAATAGAATATTAATAATGAAAAGAAGTAGAGCTAGGATAAGAGGTTCATTGTTTAATGAGATTGTACTCGCAGTGCTCTGAACAGGGTCCTCAGCATCTCTACTTCCAGATCCAAGCTCTCATTCCTGGCACTCACTCTAGACGCTGGGAGTATCTCCTGCTGACACAGCTGAGTCCCTCTCTAGGATTGTCCTTGGCTGAAGAGAATTTATGTCTCCTCCT
Organism: Canis lupus familiaris; assembly: GCF_011100685.1. Classification (NCBI taxonomy): domain Eukaryota; kingdom Metazoa; phylum Chordata; class Mammalia; order Carnivora; family Canidae; genus Canis; species Canis lupus. Next base: position 16,718 of record NW_023331808.1, on the reverse strand, counting down.
TGGGGATGGTCTATGTTCAGTGATTTGTCTCTGCATCAGGTCTCACTCCTTTGCCTTGACTTGAGGCATCTTGAAAGGACCATTCCAGTTGCAGAACTTCCCTCTGGATTGGCTAAACCCCGTGATGCATCTGCTTCTCCTTCAGTCCTTCTCTCCTTGCTCCTTATAGGTGATGGGCTTAAGACCTCTCCCAAGGAAATCTTTTGTACATACATCTCCATGTAGGGGTCTGTTTTTGGTGGGGAGCCTGACTTACAGAGAGTCAGTTTCTCTCTCTGAGCAGAGAAAACAGCACTTTTCTCATGAATAAACTTGGCTCACTTTCCTTCCAGGATCACCAGGAGCATTTTTGTCACACAACATTAGTCTTAATTAGTACACAAAAATTCTATTTGCAATCATTTTCTACATCATACTTCCATTCAGCTTTTAGAATCATGAGGAATTTCATGAGCACAAGTGAAACCAGGAGACTCAGTAAATCACGTTGGTTAATAGTGGAAAGAGAAAGTAGAGAAATTAGAACTGGTGATTTCGGTGTTTGTGTAATTATAGAATTACTGTTTTGTTATTGGGCTACATTCAAACACTTTCTCTTATTTTTCTTCTTACTAATCTTTCATGGATCTGAATTTTATATAAACTACAAATAATGTGGAGATGGTATCTATCAATTTTAAAAGGGCATACTTCCCTAATATAATTTTCTAGAGATTAGAAAAAGGTGTATATTGATGCTTTTGAGTTAGAGAAATCACTAAGAAAAAAAGAAGCAAATTTTAATTTTCCAAGTTTAATTTTGATCATTTCCATTAGCACCAACAATATATGTAGCAACATTAAATCATCAAAGCAATCCTAGTATTTTTTTGCATAAAATCAGTAATATTTTAAACATTTCAAATCACCACCAGAGGAAAAAAAAAGTAAGTCATCCATTGGCACAAGCTCTATGATATACTCATGTTTTTAAATTGAACATATACTTATTTTAAATTAAAGCATCTGAGAATCATAGGGCCTGAAATATGAAATATACTGGTTAAATACAGTGGTATATTGGAGCTGACTTGCACTGGCTCATGAGAACCAATTGTGAGCATCTCTTTCCAACTTCGCCTTCAGTGATAGCACGTTTGTAGCTTAAAATGGACCATTGTGATAGTATTTACGTATAAGAAATCTGTAAAAAAATACACATTAGGGCTTTAATTATATTTTTTCTGGTTGTTAAACTCTTACCAGGACTCCACAATCTGTAGACCAGATGATGGGCTCCAAATTAAAATATCCAAAAATAAAAATGGAAAATACTTCAAATAATTTATAAGTATTAATTAAAGAAGAAAGTAGGAGATCAGGGGTTTTCCAATGAATTCTTATTTGATTTCTATATTCTGGGGAAAAGATCTGTAGAGTGCCTAATTACTACACTCTCTCTATTTTTTTTAACACATGCGGCAAATCATCATTAAAATGTTATAATTAAGGGGCAGCCCCGGGGGCTCAGTGGTTTAGTGCCGCCTTCAGCCCAGGGCCTGATCCTGGGGACCCGAGATCGAGTCCCACGTCGGGCTCCCTGCATGGAGCCTGCTTCTCCCTCTGCCTATCTATGCCTCTCTCTCTCTCTCTCTCTGTCTCTTATGAATAAATAAAATCTTTTTAAAAAATGTTATAATTAAGAACTTTTTTATTAATTCAATATTTCAAAGAGTATTTTTTCTCAGAAAAACACATGAGTTTTCTCTAAAGATGAGAAACAGAAGTGCAAGTTTTTGTGAAGATTCAACAGAAAAAAAGGAAGGATTTTACTTTCTGTCTTTACTTGTGATTAGCCAATCCTCCAGCAGTTTATGCTTTATTGGAGGTAAGTTTGACAAGTAGTGTTCAGAGGAGATTATAGCAATGCTTATAATACATTTGACATATGTTATCACAAGGTAACATTTAAAAATACCTCCTTCAGGAATGTCTAGCAAAACTCATTTCATTTATCCTAACATTTCTTTCAGCTCTTGACTATCAGATTAAAAATTACAATTTCGTTGTATGTTTATTTGGCATTAAAAGATCACAAAGCTTTGAAAAGATTTTTGAATTAGGTCTCTATTATGACAAAATGAAAATGATTGAACTAGCACTGGTCCTCGAATCAGGAAGAAGTAATAAGGGAAAAAAACATTTATTTTTCTGCCCTTACAAAGAAGTTATAGTACCTAGCTAACAGATGATCAAAAGTAATTGAGCATCAAAAGGATATCTGAAAATAAAAAGGATCTGACATGTTTTATAGGAACCTGAATTCTAATTTTCTTTCCTTTTCCTCTTTCTCTTTCTTTCTTTCTTCTTTCTTTCTTTCTTTCTTTCTTTCTTTCTTTCTTTCTTTCTTTCTTTCTTTCTTTCTTTCTTTCTTCTTTCTTTCTTCATCTGAATTGCCTCTGTTTTCTCTGGATACCTTTAATTTGTTTGTTTGGTGTCTTCAGATTGGAAATTCTTATTCAAAATTCTGGTGATCCTCTGGTATAACTCTAGAAAAACCTTTGGAATTCCATAACATACATATAATGTACAAGATGCATATTAGTTAATGGGTTTGCATGTGGGGTGATCAGACTGCAGCTGGCCATTTAGTTAGAAGTCCCTCTGGCAAGTAAATCACACCTCTTAGGTTTTAAAGCAAACAATTCTTTAATCTTCTTGAGATGGGGTTCTACTCCTAGTTGCTAAAATTCCAGGTGGAGGATATGGGAAGGAGTTTGAGAGACGGTATTGGTTTTTGATGCTGCATAGCAAGTTACCATAAACCCAGGGGCTTAAAACACATTTATGATCTCTAAGTTTCTGTAAGTCAGGTGCTGGCATGACTCATCTGGGTCTTCTACTCCAGGTTCTCTTTTGACAGACTGAAATCCAAGGCTGTGGTCTTATCAGAGGCTCCAGTGAGATAGATCTACTCCCAGGATCCCTCACATTGTTGAGAGATTTCTTTTCCTTGTTGTTTCAGAACTGAGGCTCCCATTTCTTTCAACTACTTTGTGTATACTCAGCACTCCACTTTACCTCACCTCTGGGTAGTAGCCATAGTCTGGAGTCTAACTCTTATGAGATTTTTAGGGCCAGTCAAACTCTTAGGTTGCAAATTCTTCCTATCTGCCAAGTCTTTTCCTTTCCTGAATCTGCAGTTTTCTTAAAGTCTGTTGAAATTTCTGAATTGTATTTGAGTTCTCTCTATTTTTTTTTGTTTTTGTAGAGTTTCTCCTTTTATTTTTTTTTCTTTTTTTTTCTCCTTCTTTTAATGTTAATTTTATTGTTATTTTAATGAGGCTGGGGAGGAGAAGAAATCTGCCATATTTAACTTGCTGTTTCTCCTTAAGATTTTGGATTTTTCCTTTCCTTTTTTTTTAAAAAAAAAATCTGTTTATTCATGAAAGACACAGAGAGAGAGGCAGAGACATAGGCACAGAGGGAAGCAGGCTCCCCACAGGGAACCCCATCCAGGCCCTGTGATCAGGGCCTGAGCTAAAGGCAGATGCTCAACCACTGAGCCATCCAGGTGCCCTGGATTTTGCTTTTCCCAATGCTATGCCTGCTCTCTCATATCCACAGTATCTCATGGGAGGATAAAACCAGAGCAGTGTCTCTGTTTTCCCAAATCACATGAAGCATCTTTTCAGAGTTCTTGCATCAGAAAATATAGAAGGAAAATAAAATAGAAAGATTAGCTAATGACAACAGTTAGATACAGGAACTCTTAGGTCCTGGAATAGTCATGGTCAGAGCAGGTATCCCCAGAAAAGATCTGATGGGGAGCCCCAAAGCCTGGAGTGCCCATGGGCCTCAGAGAAACCCACTTTTTAGCCAGAGAAGTAGCCTTGCCTTCTGGCATCCCTTAGGCCACTCTTTAATTAGTACACAAGAGGAAGTACCTTGGCATATTTCACAAAGATAGGCTACACAGTCTTTGCAAGTGCAGTACATGCGACAGCAGCAATGTGTGGAACTGTAGCCATCGCAGTTCATTCTGTGTCACCCAGTAGGAGAGGAAGGTCAGGATTGCATTTTCATTGTGTCCATGTGTCTCTCCTTCAAATCACTAAGGACCAAATGCATTACCTCCTAGTGACACATTTTCGCCCCTCAATAAGGCATTAGAATTTGATAAAGGGAATGCAAAATCAAACAAGAGCAAAGAAGAATGCTGTGCAGACTTAGATCTGTTAAGTATAACCAATTTAAAATACTAGAAAATCTGCATCAGGTGTCGGAACGCCCTCCCCCTCCCAAATCAAACCCAGGTCCTAATATTAACTTCTATAACTAAAATCCTGTTGAAGTGGTTATTCCACAGTGAAAAAGTAAGCTACCCCTGAATTTATTCACATTTCCATTCTTTGGGATGGAGATACTGCTTACAGGTTTGTTATGTGAGTATTTCCTAGTTGCTAGCCTTAAGAATTTCCTAATATACAGGGACGCATTCTCATTTTTTGTCTTGAGTTAATTCTAATAGATGCGGCATATGGAAAGTATGCATGTAACGGTGGGAGTGTATGTGTTTCAAGGAAAGTTTTTGAAAATTATCCTAAAAATTTTAATTTTAAAATTAAAATAATTTAATTATTAATTGCTGAATATGCCCGACAACAAGTATGGATGTTTTGGGGGAGGACAAATGAAAGACCTCAAGAACATAATTTGACCAAATTGTTGCTACTGTGATTCAGTTCTCTCCCCTAAACACTAAATATTCCTGACTGTCTCACATAGTTTGGTGACACGGAGCTAAAAAGAACACTATTCTTCTTTTGTAATTAACATGGAGTGGTAGGGACCATACATTATTCTCTTATCACCCAGTGAGTAAATGATACTGGGCCCTTCCAGTGGACCCTGTTTATCCACCTGCAGCAGAAGCTCAAACTGAAATAAGCAATTTGGGCCTCACATTCTCTTCTCTGTTAACTTGACAATGTCCTGTTTTGTATTTGCTGCAAGCCACACCCCGAGACTTCAGAATGCACTTAAAAATAAAAAATAAAACACTTGCCACATCCTTATTCAGCAATTTAGAAATCCTCTAATTATTAATATTATTTTTTCCTATAGAGGGATATTGGCTTCATACAGTGAGCACTAATCTTTGTTTTAGAAAAAAATGCAAGTCTTAGCATTTCTTTAATCTATGTCTTTTAAGGGTAAGCTGTTGAAACTTAGAAAGGAGAGAAAAAAAAAAAAAGGACTGTATCCAGCGATTATTTGGAAAAAAAAAGAATGACCTCAAAAATTTGAACTTAGATGCATGAAAGGAAATACATCATATATATTTTTTTCCTATGGGTGATGACAGGGCTTAAGATGCAAAATGCTATGCTTGCCTGGAAAAGCTACCTATTTTAAAAAAAAATTAGAGTTTAAATGATCTCCTGGGTACTACTATGTTACTCAGGACTGTCGACACAGAGAAATGAGGCATTCCAGTTACTGAAATGTTGAGAAATGGCCCCAAACACTGCCAAGTGCATGTCCCCTACCGTGAGCCATTTCTACTTTCCCTGGACACTAGCCCAATTATGGAGTGATAGTCATTCCAATGCCAAATATGGAGACTCAGGATGCCAGGCCAGAAATGTCCCTTGATGTTTTCCCCTGTACTCATTCAAGAGAATGAACATATAATTGTTAACTGTGATAAGATAATACTTCGCTCACTCTTGTAAAAGTGTCTAAAAAAGTCTTCAGATTTTCCAGCAACATTTGGATAGTGATATGTAGTATATGGTGTGTGCCAAACTCAAAGTTACAAAGCCTTATTCTTGGCAACAACTACAAACAATTTCCATTTTACTATGAAAACTAAAAGAACACACAAAGTTACAGTCTTCTTCTCTGGGGTATTTCCAACGTGTTATCCTAGAGTAAGTATGTTCTTCTTTTGAATCATTTTTCCACCAGAATCACAAGTAATGTAAAAGGACAATTAAAATGATTATTCTAGAACATAAAACCCTCACAAAAGAATATTAAAATGTTACTTATTTTCTTTGGCTGATTATAAAAAATCATTTAGAATGGTACATTTAGAAAGTAAAGTAAAAATATGATAAAATGTCACCCGTAGTTCCTATATCCAGAATTACAAGTAATGTCATTGTTTTTGTGCATGTATTTCCGGATAGATATGTATGCACATGTATTTTGTGTCTATGCTTTTGCATGTTTATTTTATCATGATTTGTGATCGTACTGTGTAAGTTACTATTTAAGTTTTCCCTTATCATGAACATTTTTAAGGTATCTGAAATCATGAGTGCAGATAAATTTTACAAAATGCTTTGGTCAGAAAATATTTATGTGTCATCATAAGCAATGGCTACCATAAGCAATATAATTGTAGAGTGACATATCTGGAATGGTTTTTTAAAAGTCTTTAAATCTTAAAACAATCTATCCATAAAGGAATATTGGATTTACTCTATAGAAGTTTGGACCTTCATTACCTGCTTTTGTAAGAGAAATGCCATAGGCTCGGACTATCATAATTTTTTTTCTTATGTGGATGCTGTAATCTGGTTTCCATTTTGACTTATTTTTCCTCTTTGAAAGAAGTGGCAACCTGGTTTTCTTGAGTATTCCATTGAGTCACTTCATGTATTTTTTTGGTACAATTTATGTTCCCTGTTTAGAACTGTGTTACACAGGATAAATATTTTGAATAAAAATATACTATGTACATCAGTTTATATATTCCTACTGATTTTATTTTGAAATGAATTTTAAGTTCACTTATGAATCAGGTGTCACTTCAGGTATTAAATTCCTTTGTCCAAAGTGTGGCCACCGCCTTGGCTATGCTAGGAATGTAATCCTCTCTGGACTAGATAGTTTCTATTTGTTCCTCCAGATTCACTCTGCCCTTCCTTTTTTTCCTGTGCTCTGTCTTAGGAAGCTGGTCTTTTGGGGTTCAGACACTGGGAAGTTTGTGTCGAAGTCAGGCGGTGGGAGAAAAGTGAGGCCAGATGCCTCATCCACAGGCTCCCTCACTGTGGGGGTCCCTCACTCTCTCTCTCCTCTACTTGTGACATCTTATCTGCTTTGTCCAAATCCCTGTCTTCTGGTCTGCCCAGAAGCTGGCTCTGTTCTTCTGTGTTTTATTTGGTAGAGAGGAGTAGACTTAGAGTCACAAGATTTAGGGAAAAAAAAAAAAAAAAGCAAGAGAACATGGCCTATTTATACTAAAACATTTATAACATTTATTTGTTATTTACTTGAAATATAAATTTAATGGAGCACCTTATATTTTATCTGCTGATCCTAGGAGTGATATAATCATTTTGCTGCCCTCTCATGCCGTTTATCTTTGTGCTTTCCTTACCAGACCCCCACATGGGTCCTTTGTCAACCAGATGTTCTCAGGTTTTCCTTGTTTGATTATTCCATTTGTTTCCTATTAGGAACCTCACTGACACACTGTCTCATCAACTTTTCCATCATCAAGCTAAGTTTAAGATAAACCAATTTTAGGTGTCTTTACTTGGTGTATCTTGATTTGTACCTGTGTTAAAAGGAAAGGATGTCTGTCCCATCTCAATGTAAAAACAAATAGTCATGAGCTCTTTTAGGTTATAGAATGCAATACATTATGTCAAAAATGACAGAGAAAATAGCATCTATAGTGACCCTATGTCAGAAATCCCAACTATGCCAGGTTAGATCTGGAGTATATATGACCCAACTTAATTATTCATACAGTTCTCTTTCCATCCAGGTTAGATCTAATGTATTACAGGATCAGCCCAAACATCATGGTGAAAAGCTAAGGAAAGTATACATTGTGTTCTTGGCATATTCACTATATAACTGTGTGTCCTTCAGAAAGGTAGCTAGCTTCCAGGGGCACCTGGGTGGCTCAGTTGGTTGAGCCTCCAACTCTTGATTTCAAATCAGGTCATGGTCTTGGGGTCATGAGACTGAGCTCAGCATTTGCTCCACATTCAGTTGGGAGTCTGCTTGAGATTCAATCTCTCCCTCTCTCTCTGCTCCTCCCTCCACTTTCTCTCTAATATAAATAAACAAATCTTTAAAAAAAAAAAAAAAGCAAGGTAGCTAGTTTCCAGAGTTCATAATTTACCTATGAGTAATGTAATTATAATAGTGTGAATGCCTTAGATATTCTTTTTTTTTTTTCAAAGTAAAGGATATTTTTACTATCAAAATCTTTGGGTTCTGTTTCCTCATCTTTAAAACAAAGAGAAGGAAATGATTTGGTATGGGCAGAGCACACAGAGGATGTTCTAGTTGTTCGTAGCCATTGCACACATAAAATAATGTGTTACTTGATTACCAAATCTGAGTGTGAGATGCTACTTTGACTAGATTTAGGAGTAAAATAGCCATATGATTTATTATCCAAAGCAGGCAATTAAAAAAAAACCCACCCTGCTTTATTATTATACAATTTACTTATACTCAAGTGCACCCATTTTAAGTGTATCCAATGAGTTTTGACAAATACACACACTTATGCAATCACCACCCCTATCAAGATATAGAATATCTCCATCATTCCAAATGGTTCCCTTATGTCTCTTTGCACAGTTTCTACCCACAATTAGCCCAAGGCAATTCTAGGCTATTTTCTGTCATTGTTGATTAGCTTTGCAAAGGACTTGTGGAAATACAGTTTATTTTATAAATAGTCCCAGATGGACCTCTAGTCAAGAAAGAATTTCAGTTACAATAAGAAGTCACTCTGGAAATTAAATCATAATGTAAGAGGAACATCAAATTGCCTTTTTGTCCTTCCCAACTTCAGAGATTAGCCATTGCAGAAAATTGGCCATTTTATGAATAAGGGACAAAAATGTACTTTTTTACTTTTTTTTTGTTACTTTTTTAAACATTTTTTTACATATTACATTTGTATATTTTTGCTATTGTCATACTTGTAGCTTCATTTAATAATTAATGGTGACCCCAATGCATTATTCTAATACTCTACAGAGAACATATGCTCTTTGTTTCTTCTCAGTAAGTTGGATTTTGAAATGTGATTTAGTAATTTTAATTATTATATTAGGCAATGGTAGGAAGGCATGTTTTGCTTCTGGCTTGTTTAAGTCGAGAGAATTTATTTTATCTTCAGCCTATACATTCCTCAGCCTACAGACACACACAAACACAACACCACACACAACACACACATATACACAATTCCCTAAAATAGGGAAGCAAACCCTTCATCAGTGAAAAAAAGTTTGTTAGTTTATAGTGCAAGGAAAAGGGAAAAATTAGGAATCCTATTTACATTTTGATTAGAGAATTGTTTTTTGGGGGTAGGGGGTGGCCCGTTCTTTGTAATTCAGCATGTTTACCAGCAGGCCTGACCTCTACCCACTAGATGTCAGTAGTAAACCCCCTCCAGCCAGGCTAATCAAAACTCTCCAGACCTTGCCAAACGTACCCTGAAGGGACAAAATCACCCTTTGAGGAGAATCACTTTGGGAGTATTGGGATGTATAAACATTTTTTTACTCTCCTATTAAGATAGCAATCAACTAGAAGTTGACCTATAAGATTCTCCTTCGGCCTTAAATATTGTTTGGCATTAATATTGCTACATATTAATGTTATGCATTGACATTTTTGCCCACTAACATTACGCCCATAAAAACGACGTCAATATGTACTGTGGGATGATAGGTAAAGCAGGAATCATGGCATTTATTATTTTTTTAAATTAATTAATTTTTTTTAATTAGGGCAGGATGCAATGGACAGATTTACAATTAATTAGGAAAAACTTCCAAGGGGTGGAAGATTTCTTTCTTTTTTTTTTTTTTTTGAAGCAATAACATGCAATAAAACTATCATAGGTTACATTAAATTTTAATTTGTATGTAAATTAGCTAGTTTGCCTGAAACATCGAAATCATTAATCCACTGTTGTTCTTCCTCAGTAGAGGAGCAGTGAGAGCGGATTTCCCCAATTGGCCTCGCTTTGTACAAGATAACAGATCCAAGATCTGCAGTGCAAAGAATTTGGAGAAACAAACAAGTGAGCAAGCCATCAAAATGTGAGAAGTAGGAAAAGCCCTCATTTGGATCAGGAAAGCATGTATCAGCCGTTTATATTTAGTAAATTGTTCAGAACACAGCTCGTGGCTTCCTATCAGTACGAATTAGAGATAAACCTTTCACTATAAAAAAAACAAAACAATTAGATTGTTGCACTCGCTGAAATGCACACATGTGACTAAGATAAGTTCCCAGGTTATTCCTCTAATTCATCTCTCTTTCTCCATGGACTCTCAGAATCCAGATTATTTAACCCTGAGAGGAAGTATGTCAAGGACGGTTCTCACCCTTGTGCTTGAGAACTAACGTATTCTGAGGATCCCACAGAGGGACAGTTTCCTTGTGATTTACCAAGTGAATGAGCAGCGTGGCTGAGAAAAGTACTTTAACCCCTTCTACTTGGATGGCCACACGTCTTGGCCCTCAGCTCTTTGCAATTTATTTAGAATTTACTTATAACCTGTGTTCCTGCAATAGTGGCCATCTCTACATACATGGAGAGGAGGAGGTATCCACAGCATGGATTACCAGAGCAGCTTTTTAAATGAGTTCCCAATTTAAGGTCTCCATCATCTTCCTAACCTGCCATTTGTGAATGAGTTAAAATCTTCCTAACTTTATTTTTCTTTAAAATAGTATTCTGATAGTATTCTATTTATAAAAATAATTTAAGAGGCATTTCAAACTTCCACCCTCCAGACACACACACACCACACACACACACACACACACACACACACACACTTCAGAATTCAGTTCAAGTAGCCTGTTTTCCTTGCTCAATGCTTTTTCTTTATTTATAACTACTTTTCAGTATTAAATTCATAAAGTATAGAAGGTATGCCTAATAGATCTATTAATTATTCACTCTTTTATGAGCAATTAAGAGCATTGGTTTTGCTCTTAAAAGTATGTACCCCTACATATAATGCATTTATATCAAATAGCCTGAGACAGTTTTCCACAGATTACAAACTCATTTTGCATATCTCAAGTTAATAAACTTTGTTAAAAGATACCTTCTCTTAAAATATGGAATTTTTATAGTAATTTTCATTTTTTGCTACTACTGTTGACACTGGGGTCTCCCAGCTTATAGTTAGGGTGCAGAATGCCCTCTAGATAACATCTAGCTTTAATAAGCCCAGGTGGGGAAAAATGGTTATTTTCAAATTATCTTAATCGCATCTCTTCCTTCAGCAGACTTACAAAGGGACTTCTGTTGCAGCCTAAAAAGCCAGTTAAGAATGTGTGTGAGAGGGATCCCTGGGTGGCGCAGTGGTTTGGGCGCCTGCCTTTGGGCCCAGGGCGCGATCCTGGAGACCCGGGATCGAGATCCCACGTCAGGCGTCCCGGTGCATGGAGCCTGCTTTCTCCCTCTGCCTGTGTCTCTCTGCCTCTCTCTCTCTCTCTCTCTCTGTGACTATCATAAATAAATAAAAAAATTAAAAAAAAAAAAAAAAAGAATGTGTGTGAGAGAGAGTGTGTGTTGCGTATGTGTGTGTATGGGGAAGGTCAGAGGTTGGGCAACAAGGAGAAATTTGTGTCAGGTTATGAGTATGTAAATTCAACACATTTCAATAGTTTTTTTAGAGAGGTTGTCCCCATAAAGGATATTCTGGGAGATTTGGTGTGCTGTGCATTCAATACATTGTAGCGTCTTACTCTCAGGAGCTATGTAGATTCACACAATTGAAAAAGAATACTTCTAAAATCAGGGTATTCAAGTAGTTGGAAGACCCTAGTTGTTGAAAGGAGCATACCAGTGTAAACTGTGAACTCTCCACTGGAGGGGAATAAACTTTTCATTACTAAGTAATTCCAAAGATGAATATTCCCTCTTCTTTTTGACATGCTTTCTTTCTTTCTTTTTCTTTCTTTCTTTTTCTTTCTTTTCTTTTCTTCTTCTTTCTTTCTTTCTTTTCTTCTTTCTTTCTTGTTTCTTTCTTTTCTTCTTTTGTTTCTTTCTTTTCTTTCTTTCTTTTCTCTTTTCTTTTCTTTTCTCTTTTTTCTGTTTTCTTTTAGTATCAGGTTGGGACTTTTGATGACTTTAACCTTACAAAATTCCTTGAAGTCTCCAAGCCCAGTGGGTTCCTCTTTCCATGTCATGCAGCAGTTATTTTTGTTTTTTCTTTTGGGTGATGCCAACATATTCACTTTAGCTCTCATAGTTCCCTTCAGTGCTCCATCAACAGTCCCCATCATCCTTTCCTTCAGTCTCTCCTTATCAAATTAACTAAATCTGCAACAAGCTAAGTCTTTTGAATGTGACACTTTAATTCTGGTTTTAAAAACTCAGTTTCTTGTCCACTTTCCTCAAGGGTAAACCCTTAAATATCTTAGCAGATGCTATTCAGACCTTCTACTGTCCAACAATCCATCTTCCCTTTTAAGTCTTTTGTTTTGTTTTTTTCATCTTTCTTTTTAATCTTGTCTGCTCTTGCTGCTAGCTAGTCAATCCAACAATCCCTGCATTATCTTACTTCCTTTCCTTTCTTCATACTTACCTCTCTTGCCTAAAATGCATTGCTTCCCAGTATCAAAACAATTCTTCTAGCCCAGAGAAAAAGTCCCCTCTTCTATGCAGTTGTCTCAGTTTCATTCATGATGAATGTAACCTCTCCTTCCTGTGAAACTACATGAGCCTTTGTCCTCACCAATGGAACATACCTTGTCTTGTGGCACTGTATACATATATCTTCAATTATTATGTTAACTAACCTATGTTGATAGCTTGTTTGCCCAATATGATGTCAATGCTTTAATTTTTAGCTTATTGTCCATTTATATTTATTTTTATTTATATTCAAAGAAATGTATAATGGATTATGAAGAAAAGAAGGATCTAATTAAAGGAGGGAAAAAGAAAATTAATCCTACAGATTCATGTATGTTCAGTAGAATTAGGAGCTTATTTAAGACCTAATCAAAAGAAGACTGGCTCTGTAAGACAAACATAGTGTTTTTCAAAGCTTACTTGGGTGATGGCAAAGGACAGAAGATATTGTTATTGTAATATCTGTACTTTGAGGAATCATTCTATTAGTTTACCAAATTAGATAAATGAGAGAGATGAATTAGAAATTATAATAGACTAAAAAATATCTACCAAAGAGGAACCATTCATTAATAAATGTTTTATTTCTCCTTGTACCACTAAATGCCAAGCATGAATCCTATTATGATAAATCAAGTATGGGAAGAAGTAAGCTGTTGCCTTGAACTTTGAGAAAAGTTTTGTTGAGGTCCTTATGTGAGCCTTGAAGGATCACAGAGATTACAAATCATGGAGAAAGGGAGTCAGGAAGTTTTGGAAAGTGGCAGGCAAGAAGGGGAGAATAAAGCAACACAGAACTTCAACAGGATTCTAAGAAAACTGCTCTAAGAAGATATTAAACTAGAATTTAGTACTTGGCTTATGTCATAACCTGTTCATGATAAGAGGAAATCTTTTAAAATTAAATCTTCTAAGGATAGGCCTTGCAGATGTGGAAAAATGTTAACAAGATGATATTTAAATTTCCTCTTGGTTAAACTTGCCTACTTGTAGCCAGTATTAAAAAGAAAGGAAGAGGAAAGAAAGAAAAGAGAAAGAAAGAAAGAAGAAGAAAGAAGAAGAAAAGAAAGAAAGAAAGAAAGATCTCTTTCTCTCTAGATCTAGCCCATTGTTCTCTCTTCCAACAAGTGGTGACCCAGAAGTATAAAAAGCTACCCCTAGTGTAACATGTTTTGCAATCATTTTGGTACATATATAAAATGAAAAGGAAGTCTGTGGTCCTAGTGACTAATGTTTATACCAATATGGATTTTATGATACCCATGCATTAATGTTAAAATGACAATAGAACTCTACCCATATAAAGATTTCTACCCCAGTCTCCTGAAACAGACAGAAATTGTCCCAATTCATGGACTTTGTTATTAAGACATTACATTTTTGAATTAGATGTTTATATTAATAACTGGGAAATTGAATTCAAAATAAATCACTTTTGAAATAGAAAAAACATTTTAACAAGGACCTATATTAGTTTCCACTACGTAATGTCATCTACAAACAGTGGAAAATAGGTTGCGGGACTTGAATTTAAATTAACTCTTTTTATATGCAAGTAACTAGTCAAGAGAGACCAATGCCATACAGGCCAGGAGTTAAAACAAGGGAAATTATTCTTCTGGAAAATTTAACACCTGGGAAATAGATCCTATTAAATAAAAGACATTTTATAGGAGAAATAAAAGCCTAACCAACGTTGTGATGATTCCGATTGGAGAAAGGATAATATGTTGTCTTTCTACACATTCTGAGAGCAAGAAATTTCAGAGAATATTGGTTGAGAGGGAAAAAACTCGGAACTTTTCACACAAGTAGACACAAACCAGATTAATATTAAAATATTTCCCCAAAGCAGTTTGTGATTTGTATGCCAATTAAACTGTGGGCTTTTTCAAGATACCCTACTCACATATATTGTTAAAAAATTTTACCCTTAAATGAGTAAAAAAGATTCAAGAATTATTCAATAATCACTATCTGCAATGTGGTCAATAAAAACTGTAGTATGTTCTTTAGAATTTCTATTTCTCAGAATTGTCATCACATTGTTACATTTCATTTTCATTTCTAAAATTAGGTATAGTTAGGTTAAAGTAGTTATTATATTCTATAGTTACCTGTATGAGACAGGAATTTGGGGGTATAACCATTCAAATCAATTTTTGTTCATTTAAGTATCAGAAAAGAAGCTTATTAATAGTGAGCAATTGTCTCTAGAAATCAGGGTTAGAAAGTAGGTAACAACTGGAATGAAGAATGGAGACTTTAAGGAACCCAGGATGAGATGTTTGTAATCTCTCTGGACATATCCGTTCATACCTTTTCATGGAATGGCATTATTTGCCAATAGTGAATTCAGGTGAAATGATTGTGCTAACACTCGGAAATTTTCTCTCTCTCAAGCTGATGAGAACCACTTAGCCATTCTGTCCAGCTTTTAGGGGAGAGGATCTTATTGGTCCCATTCCCTTTCAAGTGCTTACCCTTGTTCAATCAACTATGTTCAATTTTGGCTGCCGGAGACACATTCCATTGGGTGTTGTGGCCAGAGAAAAAAGTCATTTTGAGCTAAGCAAACATCAACCTCTGGGTATCAAGCTGAAAAAAAATAGTAAGATTCAAGCATTTGCATGATTAAGATCCCCATAGTCAGTGGTAGAGTTAATTTTAATCTAATTAACCTTTCTCACATAACTTCAGCTGCAAGATCTCTATCGATGAAAGAAATATTCAAGATTGTACCTGACTTAGGATCAGTTATCATTCCTATTTTCTTTTGTCCAAAGGGTTGAATATTTAATACTATAAGTGTTGACTTATTATGTGAGGTGTTTTAGTGGCTTTTTCCCCCCCTCCTTGTCTTACTCCTTTTTGTGTATGTGTATATGCTCTGTGGTTGTGGAACAGGGACATGGTAGTACTGGCAGAGATTTATCACTGAAATTATATTTACCATGGCATTACTAACAGATGACCAGGTAGGGGTGTTATTACCACTATGTAATTCAATTTCCTTTGAATTTTAATATGAATCTGGACTTTGTATCCTCAAAATGGTATTTCAAAACATGTTTGTATAGCTCACTACTTATAAAAAAAGAAAACTCTTTGGCAGCACAATTTACGTTTCCAAATCCTAAAGATGTGATCCTGAAGCTCCCTCCTGAAGACAAGATTTTCAGAAGGATTTTAGAGTATTTAGTAAATCCTCTCTGCTTTCTCAAATGAAGCATGATTCCATATTTCTTATAGCAATTCTGCTTCTATGTAAAGTGCAGTTCTAAGAATGAAAACATAGGAACAGGGATTAAGTACAGTTTTTAAATCTCCAGATCATGAAAGATAATTGTGAAAGATTATTCTGTCCATTAGCAAGTACTTCTGAAATGACACAGCAGACAGGAGATAATTCATTTGGAAAGTCATTCATTTATCCTTTCCCCTTAGGTCACAAGGTGTTTAAATAATTTTGTAGAGGAAGTAGGAAACAGCTGTGGTAAAATTGTGGATTTTATGTCTTTCACTCTTGGGTGTGTAGCTGCCAAAATTAAACCATTAATAAGATGGAGACTGAGGTTGAAATGTACAAACCTGAGCCCCTCTTTGGGTGAGGCCTATAATGTGCTACTTTTCTATTCCATTGTTCCCACAGAACACTGAAGGTACATGAGTTAAGGATTTTTTTTTTTTTTTTTTTTTTTTTTTTTTTTAGCTTAACTCTTTGCTGGAGTCACAATGGAGCTAAGCAAATAGAAGAATTCTGAACAGGGTCTGGCCAGTAGTTTATGTTCCCCATGCCTCTTCTCACCACCAGATGTAAATTGAACACTTGAAGATATTTTCAAAGCTTTTAGGTAGATGGGAATAATAATTTAGTGCACTGAAAGAAGAGATTGTTCTAAATAAAGAAATAAATCTTAAGGTACTCTAGGGCTTAAGAACAGGACTAAAGAGATCCTATTCTGGAATGTTCTCAAATCATATTCTTAAATGTCCCGATCTAGAAATTGATATAAATATAGATATAATATAGATTCACAAATATAAGATGAATTAGTGGGGAAGTTCATGGTACAATAAACTGATT
>NW_023331807.1:0-33651 GCF_011100685.1 Canis lupus familiaris | reverse complement strand
TTGGTATACGGTGTTTTCATTTTGTTTCCCAGATTTTTTTTCTAATTTCCCTTTTGTTTTTTTCTGTGATATATTGGTTGTTCAGAAGTGTATTTGTTTAATTTCCATATATTTGTGAATTTTTTCAACTTTCTTCCTTTCTTGTTATGAGTTCAGAGAGTTGTCGTTTGGAAGAGATACTTGATATGATTTAAGTCTCCTTAAATTTGTTAAAAGACTTGTTTTGTGATCTAGCTATATCCTGGAGAATATTCCACGTGCACTTGAGAAGAATGTATATTCTGCTGCTGTTGCATAGAATTTTCTGTATAACTGGCACAGTTAGGTCCATCTGATCTAAAGTGCAGTTCAAGTCCATTATTTCCTTATTGATTTTCTGTCTGAATAATCCATCCATTGTTGACAGTGGGGTATTGATGTTCCCTAATATTATTGCATTACTGTCTATTTTTGACTTCAGATCTACTCATTTTTTGAGGCCAGCAGTACCCTGATAATGAAACCAGATAGGGACACTACAAGACAAAAACAAAACAAACACCAACAACAACAACAAAAAACTATAGGCCAATATTTCTGATGAACATAGATGCAAAATCCTTCACAAAATACTAGCAAACTGAATTCAAGAGCACATTAAAAGGAGATATGCAATGATCATGTGGGATTCATACCCACAATGCAGGGATTAGTCAATATATGCAAGTCAATCAGTGTGATACACCACATTAACAAAATAGAGGGTAACAACCATTATCTCCATAGGTGTAGAAAATATGTGAGGGGCACCTGGGTGGCTCAGTCAGTTGAGCATCTGCCTTTGGCTCAGGTCATGATCTCAGGGTCCTGGAATTGACCCCCATTGGGATCCCTGTTCAGCAGGGAGTCTGCTTCTCCCTCTACTCCTCCCCCTGCTTATTTTCTCTCTCTCTCAAATTTTGTTTATTTAAACAAAATCTTTTTTAAAATTTTGACAAAATACAACATCCTTTCATGATCAGACAAACCACAACAACAAAGACAAATTGGGGATAGAAGGAATGTACCTCAACATAGTAAATGCCACATATGACCAGCCCATAGCTAATATCATACTCAACGTGAAAGTTAAAAGCTTTCCTCCTGAAATAGGAATAAGATAAGGATGCACATTCTCACCATTTCTATTGAATATAGTACTAGGAGTTCTATCCACAGCAATCATAAAGATATATATATATATACACACACACACATATATACATATAAAATACATATATATACACATATACATATAAGATATATATACCACACACATAAAAGATATATATATACACACACATATATATCTTTATACACCAAATATATATACACCAGATATCGATATATAGGTATATATATAGATACACAAATTGGAAAGGAAGAAGTAAAATTATCTCCATTTGCAGATGACATAATCTTCTGTTTAGAAGACTCCAACAGGGCATCTGGTGGCTCAGTTGGTTAAGTGTCTGCCTTCAGCTCAGGTCATGATCCTGGGGTCCTGGGATCATGTCCTGGACCGGGGTTCCTGTTCAGCAGGGAGTTGCTTCTGTCTCTCCCTCTACCCCCCCCTCTGCTTGTGCTCACTCTCTCCCTTTATTTCTCTCTCTCAAATAAATAGTTTTTTTAAAAAAGATTACAATAAAAATCTGTTAAAATTAAAATGAATTCAATAAAGTTTCAAGGTACAAAACATACAAAAAATTTTTGTTCCTATATACTCTCAAAGAACTATCTGAAAGAAATTAAGAAAGCAGTCTCATTTATAATTGCATCAAAACAATAAAATATTTAGTAATATATTCTTAACCAAAGCAAAAGACCTATATGCTGAAAATTATAAGTCATCAATTCAAGAAATTATAGAATACTCAGATAAATAAAAACATACCCTGTGTTCTTTGATCGAGAGAATTAATAGTGTGAAAATGTTTATACTGCCCAAAGCAATTTACAGATTCAATGCAATCCTTATCAAAATGTCATAGCATTTTTCACAAAAATAGAAAAAATTTCTAAAATTTGTACGGAACCACAAAAGACCCTTATGGAAGCCAAAGCAATCATGAGAAAGAAGAACAAAGCTTGAGGCATCACACTTTCTGATTTTAAGCTATGTTACAAAACTATAGCAATTAAAACAATGTTATTAAAAATGATACATGAAGCATTAGCACAGAATACAGACACCAGATATAAATCTAAGCATTACAATCAACTTAGTTTAAAGTTGACTTTTTTTAAGCCAAGAACACAAAATGGGGAAAAAAGGTAGTCTTTTCAATAAGTGGTGCTGGGAAACTGGAGATCCACATACAAAAGAATGAAATTGTACTTCTACCTTATACCACTTACAAAACTGAGTTTGAAATCTATCAAAGACTTAAATGTAAGATCTACACTATTGCCCCTGACATTGGTCTTGGCAATGATTTCTTGGATAAGACACAAAGGTACAGCAACAAAAGCTAAAATAAACTAGTGGATCTATGTCAAACTAAAAAGCTTTTGTACTCCAAGGAAAACAAAAAATTGAAAAGACAGCCTACAAAATTGGAGAAAATATTTGTAAACCATATATGGGCAAAGGATAAACATTTTTCTAAAGAAGGCATACAAAGCGGCAACACTATATGAAAAGGTGCTCAATATTAATATCATTTGGGAAATGTAACTCAAAATCACAAGAAGATATCTATTCTCACCTGTTAGGATGGCTATTATCAAAAAGACAAGATGGGGCACCTGGGGGTTTCAGTCAGTTGAGTGTCTGCTTGATTCTGCTCAGGTCATGATGCTGGGGTCCTGAGAATGAGCCCCACATCGGGCTCCCTGCTCAGTGAGGAGTCTGCTTCTCCCTCTCCCTCCACATCTCTCCCTGCTTGTGCTCTCTCACTCACACTCTCACTTTCTCTCTCTCTCAAATGAATAAATGAAATATTTTAAAAAATACAAGGGAGGAAAAAAAATAAAATAAAATAAAAATACAAGGGAGGAACCCTTATAAACTGTTGGCAGGAATATAAATTGGTATAGACATTATGAAAAACAGTATAGCAGGTCCTCAAAAAATTAAAAATAGAAATATCATATGAACTAGCAATCCCACTTCTGGGTATATCTACAAAGGTAGTGAAATCACTGTTTTGAGATATCTGCACACTCCTGTTGACTGCAGTATTATTCACCATAACCACAGTATGGACTTAATTGTCCCTCATGGATAAGTGGATAAAGACAATGTTATGGTATATATTCAGGCATTTTTTTAAAAGGAAATTCAGCCATTTATGACAACATGAATGAACTTGGGAGTGTTATGCTAAGTGAAATAAACCAGATAGAGGAAGACAATTACCCTATGGTATCATTTATATGTGAATGTAAAAAAATATAAAAAATAATAAAAAAACACATTTTGTAGAAGCCAATAGTATGGTGGTTTCCAAGGGCAGGGGAATGGGGAAACAAGATGTCAAACAGTACACTTTAAATTACAAGAAGAATGAATTTAGGTGATCTGATGTACAGCACAGGGAATATAGTTAATAATATAGTACTATGTATTTGACAGCCGAGGAGATCAAAAGGACTCTTACCAAAAAAAAAAAAAAAAAAAAAAAAAAAAAAAAAAAATTAACTATGTGAGGTGATGGATGTATTAATTATTTTGATCTTGTTAATAATTCTATTTATAAAATTATATTAGTCAATTATTCCTCAGTAAAGTTGGATAAAGTATACCATATATAAAAGCTTATATATGAACATTTAAATTAATTGTCCTAGGACTGTTAAGTCTTCTGGCTTAAGAGTGAGATCATCTCTCATGTTCATTCAGTGAATCTCAAGTCTTAGACTTTTAAATATCTAATTCTTTATTGTCAGCAGCCTCACTTCAGATGCCTTATTAAGCAGAGAAACTTAAACTACAGGGACGCCTAGATGGCTCAGCAGTTGATGGTCTGTCTTCTGCTCAGATCATGATCCCAGAGTTCTGGGATCTAGTCCCACATTGGGCTCCCTGCAGGGAGCCTGCTTCTCCCTTTGCCTGTGTCTCTACCTCTCTTTCTGTGTCTTTCATGAATAAATAAATACAATCTTTAAATAAAAAGAAACTTAAACTACAGAAAATGGACATCCTACTCATTAATCTATTTCTGCACCAAACTTATAAAAAAGTTTAATTTATTGATTCACTGTTTCAAAATGTCTGAAAATGAAATACCAATCAAGAAGGTTGCAACTATCAGGGCCCCTGGGTGGGTCATTTAGTTAGGCTTCTGACTCTTGATTTCTGATCAGGTCTTGATCTCAGGGTCATGAGATTGAGCCCTGTGTTGGACTCTGTGCTGGGTGTGAAGCCTGCTTAAGAATCTCTCTCTCTCTCCTTCTGCCCACCACCTCCCTTTGCTTGCTCTCTCTCTTTAATAAAAATAAAGTTGCAACTATCAACTTTGTGAGTAGCTACATTGGAAGAAAAGACTTCCATTTTATGAGGAATCTGATCCTAATCATTCTTTAAAGAACTTTGAAGGAAATATTTTTTGAAATAGTTAATAATCTTAATGAAGTGGTCATAACATAAGCGGAACTATTCAAATTGGATCAGTTCTCAGTTTTTTATTTTTCATCAATTAGACATTCAACTCAGTCTATTAGCAACTGAGTTTTTGAATGAAATATGCATATACAGATATACCTAGCATTATAACACAACCTGGATAGATGTAAAGTTTTCACTGTAAATATCATTATTGATCTCAAAAAGTTTAAAAATTTAATGAGAGTAGATAGCTCAGAGAAAATTTTAAAATATTAATAATGATAAAGCCAGCATCAGAAAACAAACCTCAAAAGATGAGAACTATCTTTGAATATCTTAATCTACTAAATCATCTTTTTAAAAATTCCAGTATAATTAACATATACTATTATATTAGTTTCAGGTGTACAATATAGCGATTCAACAATTTTACCCATTACTCTGACTTCATCACAATAAGTATACTCTTAATCCCCTTCATCTAGTTTAGCCATCACTTACCCACCTCCCTCTGGTGACCCTCAGTGTGTTCTCTGTAGTGAAGAGTCTGGGTTTTTTTGATAGTATGTTTTCTTTGTTCTTTTTTTTTATTTCTTAACTTCCACATATGAGTGAAATCATGGTATTTGTCATTTTCTGACTGACTTACTTCACTTAATGTATATTCTCTAGATTGGCAAAATTTCATTCTTTTCAAAGGCTAACAATATCATTCTATATCACTGTATATCTTATATACAAAAGTATTTTATATATGTATTTTATATATATGTATACACATGCGTACATACACACCCACATCTCCTTTATCCATTCACCTGTCAATGGACACTTGGGTTGCTTCCATAGTTTGCCTATTTTTTTTAAAGTTTTATTTATTTATGATAGTCACACAGAGAGAGAGAGAGAGAGAGGCAGAGACATAGGCAGAGGGAGAAGCAGGCTCCATGCACCGGGAGCCCGACATGGGATTCGATCCCGGGTCTCCAGGATCACGCCCTGGGCCAAGGCAGGAGCCAAACCGCTGTGCCACCCAGGGATCCCCATAGTTTGGCTATTTTAAACAATTGTGTAATAAACATAGGGATGCATATATCCTTATTTTTTAAATGATTTTTTAAAAAGATTTTATTTATTCATGAGAGACAGAGAGGCAGAGACACAGGCAGAGGGAGAAGCAGGCTCCTCACAGGGAGCCCAATGTGGGACTGGATCCCAGGACCCCGGGATCACACCCTGAGCCAAAGACAGATGCTCAACTGCTGCCACCCAGGTGTCCCACTTTAAATTACTCTTTTTGTATTATTTGAGTAAATAACCAGTAGTGAAATTACTGGATCACAGAGTAGTTCTTTTTTTAACTTTTTGAAGGACCTCCAAAGTGGCTACATCTTTAGATTCCAACCAACAGTGCAACAGGGTTCATCCTCATCATCCTTGTTTCTTGTGTTTTTGATTTTAGCCATTCTAATAAGTGCTAGGTGATACCTCATCATGGTTTTGATTTGCATTTCCCTGATGCTTAGTAATGTTGAGCATCTTTTCATCTGTCTCTTGGCCAGCTGGTTGTCTTCTTTGGAGAAATGTTCTCTTATGTCTTCTGCTCATTTTTAATTGGATTACTTGGGCATTATTTGGTGTTGAGTTGTGTAGTTTTTATATATTTAGATACTAACCTCTTATCAGATATAGCATTTGAAAATATCTTCTTACATTTTGTAGATTGTCTTTTAGTTTTATTGACTGTTTCCTTGACTGGGGAGAAGCTTTTTATATGATGTGCTCCCAATAGTTTATTTTTTTTTGTTTCCCCTGCTTCAGGACAGAGAAATTGCTGCCCGTGTTCTCTTTTTATGCATTCAGGTCTCACATTTAGGTCCTTAAGCCATCTTTAGTTTTTTTTGTGTATGGTATGAGAAATTTTCATTTCATTTTCATTTTCATTTTCATTTTTTCATGTAGCTGTCCAGTTTCCCTAATACAATTTGTTGAAGAGACTTTTTCCCATTGCAATTCTTGCCTCTTTTGAAGATTGAGTATTTAATTGTGGATTTGTTTCTGGGTTTTCTATTCAGTTCCATGGAAGTATGTGTCTATTTTTGGGCCAATAGCAAACTATTTTGATTATTATAGCTTTGTAATATCACTTGAAGACTGGAATTATGATACTTCCAGGTTTATTCTTTTTCTATGCTTTGGCTACTCAGAGTCTTTTGTGTTTCCATACAAATTTTAGGATTTTCTTTTCTAGCTCTATTTAAAATTCTGCTAGTATTTTGATAAAGATTGCATTAAATCTGTAGATTGCTTTGGCTATCATAGACATTTTGACAATATTTGTTCTTTCAATCCATGAGCATGGAATGTTTTTCCATTTCTTTTTGTGGTCTTCAATTTCTTTGTCAGTATTTTATACTTTTCACAGTACAAGATTTCACCCACCTTGGTTGTTTATTACTAGGTATTTTATTATTTTTGGTGTAGTTGTAAATGGGACTGTTTTCTTGATTTTATTTCTGCTACTTCATCATTAAAATATAGAAATGCAAGAGATTTCTGTATGTTGAATTTATATCCTATGACTTTACTGAATTTATTTGTCCATTATAGTAGTTTTTTGGTGGCTTCTTTAGGATTTTCTATATAGTATCATGCCATCTGCAAATAGTGAAAATTTTACTTCTTCCCTTACCAATTTGGATGTCTTTTTTTTCTCTTATCTGATCACTGCAGCTAGAACTTCCAGTACTACATTGAATAAAAGTAGTGAGAGTGAACATCTGTGTCTTTTTCTTGATCTTAGGAATAAAGCTCTCAGCCTTTCACCACTAAGTATGATGCTATCTACGTGTTTCTCATGTATGGTCTTTAATATGTTGAGGTATATTTCCTCTCAATCAACCAACTTTGTTGCAGGTTTTATCATGAATGGATGTTTTATTTTGTCAAATGCTCTTTATGTATGTATTGAGATGATCATATGGTTCTTATAATTTCTCTTGTTGATCCAGCGTATCATGTGGACTGATTTGCAAATATTGAAGCATGCTTGCATTAAAGGAATAAATCCCATTTGATCATGGTGAATGTTTTTTTTTTTTTTTTTTGTTATTCATGAGATTTCTTTTTTCTTCTCTTTTGTTTTTTTTTTTTGGTTATTGGTGTTCAATTTACTAACATACAGAATCACACCCAGTGCCCGTTCACCCCTTCCATTCACTCCACCCCCCGCCCTCCTCCCCTTTCTACCACCCCTAGTTCAGTTTCCCAGAGTTAGCAAGTCTTTATGTTCTGTCTCCCTTTCTGATATTTCCACACATTTCTTCTCCCTTCCCTTATTTTCCCTTTCACTATTATTTTATATTCCCCAAATGAATGAGAACATATAATGTTTGTCCTTCTCGACTGACCTTACTTCACTCAGCATAATACCCTCCAGTTCCATCCACGTTTGAAGCAAATGGTGGGTATTTGTCATTTCTAATAGCTGAGTAATATTCCATTGTATACATAAACCACATCTTCTTTATCCATTCATCTTTCGTTGGACACCGAGGCTCCTTCCACAGTTGGCTATCGTGGCCATTGCTGCTAGAAACATCGGGGTGCAGGTGTCCCGGCGTTTCATTGCATTTGTATCTTTGGGGTAAATCCCCAACAGTGCAATTGCTGGGTCGTAGGGCAGGTATATTTTTAACTGTTTGAGGAACCTCCACACAGTTTTCCAGAGTGGCTGCACCAGTTCACATTCCCACCAACAGTGTAAGAGGGTTCCCTTTTCCCGCATCCTCTCCAACATTTGTTGTTTCCTGCCTTGTTAATTTTCCCCATTCTCACTGGTGTGAGGTGGTATCTCATTGTAGTTTTGATTTGTATTTCCCTGATGGCAAGTGATGCAGAGCATTTTCTCATATGCATGTTGGCCATGTCTATGTCTTCCTCTGTGAGATTTCTGTTCATGTCTTTTGCCCATTTCATGATTGGATTGTTTGTTTCTTTGGTGTTGAGTTTAATAAGTTCTTTATAGATCTTGGAAACTAGCCCTTTATCTGATATGTCATTTGCAAATATCTTCTCCCATTCTGTAGGTTGTCTTTGAGTTTTGTTGACTGTATCCTTTGCTGTGCAAAAGCTTCTTATCTTGATGAAGTCCCAATAGTTCATTTTTGCTTTTGTTTCTTTTGCCTTCGTGGATGTATCTTGCAAGAAGTTACTATGGCCGAGTTCAAAAAGGGTGTTGCCTGTGTTCTTCTCTAGGATTTTGATGGAATCTTGTCTCACATTTAGATCTTTCATCCATTTTGAGTTTATCTTTGTGTATGGTGAAAGAGAGTGGTCTAGTTTCATTCTTCTGCATGTGGATGTCCAATTTTCCCAGCACCATTTATTGAAGAGACTGTCTTTCTTCCAATGGATAGTCTTTCCTCCTTTATCGAATATTAGTTGCCCATAAAGTTCAGGGTCCACTTCTGGATTCTCTATTCTGTTCCACTGATCTATGTGTCTGTTTTTGTGCCAGTACCACACTGTCTTGATGACCACAGCTTTGTAGTACAACCTGAAATCTGGCATTGTGATGCCCCCAGATATGGTTTTCTTTTTTAAAATTCCCCTGGCTATTCGGGGTCTTTTCTGATTCCACACAAATCTTAAAATAATTTGTTCTAACTCTCTGAAGAAAGTCCATGGTATTTTGATAGGGATTGCATTAAACGTGTATATTGCCCTGGGTAACATTGACATTTTCACAATATTAATTCTGCCAATCCATGAGCATGGAATATTTTTCCATCTCTTTGTGTCTTCCTCAATTTCTTTCAGAAGTGTTCTATAGTTTTGAGGGTATAGATCCTTTACATCTTTGGTGAGGTTTATTCCTAGGTATCTTATGCTTTTGGGTGCAATTGTAAATGGGATTGACTCCTTAATTTCTCTTTCTTCAGTCTCATTGTTAGTGTATAGAAATGCCACTGACTTCTGGGCATTGATTTTGTATCCTGCCACGCTACCGAATTGCTGTATGAGTTCTAGCAATCTTGGGGTGGAGACTTTTGGGTTTTCTATGTAGAGTATCATGTCATCGGCGAAGAGGGAGAGTTTGACTTCTTCTTTGCCAATTTGAATGCCTTTAATGTCTTTTTGTTGTCTGATTGCTGAGGCTAGGACTTCCAGTACTATGTTGAATAGCAGTGGTGAGAGTGGACATCCCTGTCTTGTTCCTGATCTTAGGGGAAAGGCTCCCAGTGCTTCCCCATTGAGAATGATATTTGCTGTGGGCTTTTCATAGATGGCTTTTAAGATGTCGAGGAATGTTCCCTCTATCCCTACACTCTGAAGAGTTTTGATCAGGAATGGATGCTGTATTTTGTCAAATGCTTTCTCTGCATCCAATGAGAGGATCATATGGTTCTTGGTTTTTCTCTTGCTGATATGATGAATCACATTGATTGTTTTACGGGTGTTGAACCAGCCTTGTGTCCCAGGGATAAATCCTACTTGGTCATGGTGAATAATTTTCTTAATGTACTGTTGGATCCTATTGGCCAGTATCTTGTTGAGAATTTTTGCATCCATGTTCATCAGGGATATTGGTCTGTAATTCTCCTTTTTGGCGGGGTCTTTGTCTGGCTTTGGAATTAAGGTGATGCTGGCTTCATAGAACGAATTTGGAAGTACTCCATCTCTTTCTATCTTTCCAAACAGCTTTAGGAGAATAGGTATGATTTCTTCTTTAAAACGTTTGATAAAATTCTCCTGGGAAGCCATCTGGCCCTGGACTCTTGTGTCTTGGGAGGTTTTTGATGACTGCTTCAATTTCCTCCCTGGTTATTGGCCTGTTCAGGTTTTCTATTTCTTCCTGTTCCAGTTTTGGTAGTTTGTGGCTTTCCAGGAATGCGTCCATTTCTTCTAGATTGCCTAATTTATTGGCGTATAGCTGTTCATAATATGTTTTTAAAATCGTTTGTATTTCCTTGGTGTTGGTAGTGATCTCTCCTTTCTCATTCATGATTTTATTAATTTGAGTCTTCTCTCTCTTCTTTTTAATAAGGCTGGCTAATGGTTTATCTATCTTATTAATTCTTTCAAAGAACCAACTCCTGGTTCTGTTGATCTGTTCCACAGTTCTTCTGGTCTCGATTTCGTTGAGTTCTGCTCGAATCTTTATTAGCTCCCTTCTTCTCTTGGGTGTAGGATCTATTTGCTGTTTTTTCTCTAGCTCCTTTATGTGTAAGGTTAGCTTTTGTATTTGAGTTCTTTCCAGTTTTTGAATGGATGCTTGTATTGCGATGTATTTCCCCCTTAGGACTGCTTTTGCTGCATCCCAAAGATTTTGAACGGTTGTATCTTCATTCTCATTAGTTTCCATGAATCTTTTTAATTCTTCCTTAATTTCCTGGTTGACCCTTTTATCTTTTAGCAGGATGGTCCTTAACCTCCATGTGTTTGAGGTCCTTCCAAACTTCTTGTTGTGATTTAGTTCTAATTTCAAGGCATTATGGTCCGAGAATATGCAGGGGACAATCCCAATCTTTTGGTATCGGTTCAGACCCGATTTGTGACCCAATATGTGGTCTATTCTGGAGAAAGTTCCATGTGCGCTTGAGAAGAATGTGTATTCAGTTGAGTTTGGATGTAAAGTTCTGTAGATATCTGTGAAATCCATCTGGTCCAGTGTATCATTTAAAGCTCTCGTTTCTTGGAGATGTTTTGCTTAGAAGACCTATCGAGTATAGAAAGAGCTAGATTGAAGTCACCAAGTATAAGTGTATTATTATCTAAGTATTTCTTCACTTTGGTTAATAATTGATTTATATATTTGGCAGCTCCCACATTCGGAGCATATATATTGAGGATTGTTAAGTCCTCTTGTTGAATAGATCCTTTAAGTATGATATAGTGTCCCTCTTCATCTCTCACTACAGTCTTTGGGGTAAATTTTAGTTTATCTGATATAAGGATGGCTACCCCTGCTTTCTTTTGAGGACCATTCGAATGGTAAATGGTTCTCCAACCTTTTATTTTCAGGCTGTAGGTGTCCTTCTGTCTAAAATGAGTCTCTTGTAGACAGCAAATAGATGGGTCCTGCTTTTTTATCCAGTCTGAAACCCTGCGCCTTTTGATGGGGTCATTAAGCCCGTTCACATTCAGAGTTACTATTGAGAGATATGAGTTTAGTGTCATCATGATATCTATTCAGTCTTTGTTTTTGTGGACTGTTCCACTGAACTTCTTCTTAAAGGGGAATTTTAAGAGGCCCCCTTAAAATTTCTTGCAGAGCTGGTTTGGAGGTCACATATTCTTTTAGTTGCTGCCTGTCTTGGAAGCTCTTTATCTCTCCTTCCATTTTGAATGAGAGCCTTGCTGGATAAAGTATTCTTGGTTGCATGTTCTTTCTCATTTAGGACCCTGAATATATCCTGCCAGCCCTTTCTGGCCTGCCAGGTCTCTGTGGAGAGGTCTGCTGTTACCCTAATACTCCTCCCCATAAAAGTCAGGGATTTCTTGTCTCTTGCTGCTTTAAGGATCTTCTCTTTATCTTTGGAATTTGCAAGCTTCACAATTAAATGTCGAGGTGTTGAACGGTTTTTATTGATTTTAGGGGGGGATCTCTCTATTTCCTGGATCTGAATGCCTGTTTCCCTTCCCAGATTAGGAAAGTTTTCAGCTAGAATTTGTTCAAATACATATTCTGGCCCTCTGTCCCTTTCGGCGCCCTCGGGAACCCCAATTAAACGTAGGTTTTTCTTCCTCAGGCTGTCGTTTATTTCCCTTAATCTATCTTCATGGTCTTTTAATTGTTTGTCTCTTTTTTCCTCAGTTTCCCTCTTTGCTGTCAACTTGTCTTCTAGGTCACTCACTCGTTCTTCCACCTCGTTAACCCTCGTCGTTAGGACTTCTAGTTTGGATTGCATCTCATTCAATTGGTTTTTAATTTCTGCCTGATTAGCTCTAAATTCTGCAGTCATGAAGTCTCTTGAGTCCTTTATACTTTTTTCTAGAGCCACCAGTAGCTGTATAATAGTGCTTCTGAATTGGCTTTCTGACATTGAATTGTAATCCAGATTTTGTAACTCTGTGGGAGAGAGGACTGTTTCTGATTCTTTCTTTTGAGGTGAGGTTTTCCTTCTAGTCATTTTGCTCAGTGCAGAGTGGCCAAAGCAAGTTGTATTGGGAAAAAAGAGAAAAAGAGAGGAGAGAAAGAAGGAAAGAAAAGAGAAAGAGAAAAAAAAGGGAAGAAAAAGAAAAAAAACACGAAAAAAAAAAAAAAAAGAAAAGAGAAAGAAAAAGGAAAGGAGAAAAAAGGGGGTGGGGGAAGGAAACAATCAAAAAGCAAAACAAAACAAAAACAAACAAAAACAAAAACCAAACAAACAAAAAGGAACCACCGGGGAGTATCTTCTGATTCTGTGTTCTTTAAGTCCCTTGCTTCTCCTGGAAGTTGTCCAGTCTAGCTGGTCTTCTGGGGGGAGGGGCCTGTTGTGCTGATTTCAGGTGTTGTTAGCAGTTGGGGGAGCTGCTGTGCCCCTGCCTGGTGCAGGGCTCAGTGGGGGGTTGTTACCCCGTGAGGCCGCAGGAGGAACAGCCCCAGTGGCGGGGCAGCTCTGGAAACCTGGATTCAGCCCCCGCAGTAACTCCAGAGCTCTCCGTCTGCAGGGCCTGGAGGCTCCGGGGCGGGGCCGCTGATCTGCTCAGCTGGGGCAGGAGCGTCCTTGCTGTCCTGGGCCCTCCCGGCCTCTGCCTGTCCCGGGGGAGGCGGGATCCTGGGCTGTGTCCCGGCGCCCTGTGCTCCGGAGCCTGCGCTGTTGGATTCGCGCTCCCGGGCCGCGCAGCCCCCTCCGCGGAGCCGCCGCCCGAGCCCCTCCGAGCTGCTCCTGGAACCGCGCAGCCCCCTCCGCACGGAGCCTCTTCCTCTGCCCGAGCCCGGCCGAGCTGTTCCCGGGGCCGCGCAGCCCCCTCCGCGGAGCCGCCCCCGAGCCCCCCCCGAGCTGCTCCGGGTCCCGCCGGGTCCTGCCGTGCTCGCTGCAGCCCTTAGGGAGCTCGGCGCACTCTCCTGGGTGCGCAGTTGCTGTTACTGTCCCGGGGAGCCCGAGGGCATCCCCGCCCTCCTGGGTCCTGCTCTAACCTCCCTGCGAGCCCCTTTCCGCCCGGGAAGGTCGGTGCAGCTCCTGCTCTCCGGGACGTGGCTCTCCTGTCCTGGGGACACTCGCCCCGGCCTCAGCCCGGCTCCTCGCGGGGCCCCTCCCCCTTGGAGGCCTTTGTTCCTTTATTTCTTTTTTCCCCCGTCTTCCTACCTTGATAGATGCGCGAACTCTTCTCACTGTAGCATTCCAGCTGGTCTCTCTTTAAATCCCAGGCCGAATTCATAGATTTTCAGGATAATTTGAAGGTTTTCTAGGTAGTTTGGTGGAGACAGGTGATTTGGAGACCCTACTCTCCCGCCATCTTGCTCCTCCCCCTGTTTTTTGTTTTTAATGTACTGTTGGATTTGGTCTACAAATACTTTGTTGGGGATTTTTCCATCTATGTTCATCAGAGATACTGGCCTGTAGGTCTCTGTAGGTCTCTCTCTCTCTTTTTTTTTTTCTTTCTTTTTTTTTTTTTTTTTTTTGGTGTCTTTGTTGATTTTGGATCATTTTAATGTTGGCATTGTAAAAGTAATTTGGAAGTCTTCCTTTCTCTTTTATCTTTTTGGAATAATTTGACAAGAATAGGCATTAACTCTTTTTAAAGGGTTTGATAGAATTCCCCTGAGAAGCCATTTGATCCTGGACTTTGTTTGTTGAGATTTTTTTGATGACTGATTCAATTTCATTGCTAATATTATTAGTCTGTTCAAATTTTCTGTTTTTTTCCCAATTCAGTTTTGGGAAGCTAATGCTTCTAGGAATTTACTCATTTCTTTTAAGTTATCCAATTTCTAAACAGTTTTTTCATGATATTCTCTTATAATCCATGGTATTCTGTGGTGTAGATTGTTATTTCTCCTCTTTTATTTCTGATTTTCTTTGAGCCCTCTCTGTGTCTGCTTTTGTTTATTTGTTTGGAGTTTTTGTTTTGTTTTGTTTTTTGGATGAGTCTGGCTAAAAGTTTATCAGTTTTTTTGTTTTTGTTTTTATCTTTTCACTGAACCAGCTCCTGGTTTTAATTGATCTGTTTGGGATTTGTTTGTTCCTCTTTTTCTAACTCCTTTAGGTATGAGGTTAGGTAGTTTGAGATTTTTCTTGCTTTTTGAGGTAGGGCCTGTGTTGCTATAAACTTCCCTCTTAGAATTGCTTTTGCTGCATTCCAAACTTTTGAAACATTGTATTTCATTTTCTTTTGTCTCTGTTTTTAATTTTCCTCTTCAATTAAATCTACTACACCATCTTGGCAAAATAATTATCCAGCTATTTTCAAGTATCTCAAATTACTCAAAGGCAGTACTTCCCAAGGTAGCACACTGGATCGCTGCACATATAGAAATGAATTTCTATACATAGCGACAACTGTCTTTCTGATGCATTTAACACATTGATCTTTTTCCTAGAATTTGGTGGGAACATTCAGTAAAATTTTCTTCCTCATGACAGCCCACCCATCTAAATCATTTTCTTTCTCCTCTTCATTTTTCTGGACTTAACATCATTTAGTCTGCATCAGTTCCACATTTGCTCCTATTTATAGACAAATTGCTATGTCAGTTGCTCTCTTCTTAACACAGGTAGCTTATCTACATACTTCTTAAAATAGGAGATCCAAAACTAGAAGTGATATCTCCTGTAATGCAGTTGCATAGACTATTACATTCCTCAAGCAAGATATTCATTATGGACTGAATGTTTTTATACTCCAAAGTACATATGTTGAAGCCCAGCCCCCAGTGTGAATGTATTTGAAAAGGCAGTGTCTTTATAAAGGTACTCAAGGTTAAATGAGGTCATAAGGGTTGGGCACTGATCCAAAGGATTAGTGAGACCAGACAAGAAAGAGCTTTTTCTCTCTCTCCCACATGTGAAGGTATAGCAAAAAAGCAGTATCTGCAAGCCAGCAAGAGGTCCACACCAGGAACCAAATTGACCACCACTTTGATACTTGAACTTCTCAGTCTCCAGAACTGTGAAAAAAATAAATTTCTGTTATTTAAGCCCCCAGTCTGTTATATTTTGTTATGGCAATCTGCACAGACTAAGACAATACTCTGTGTTTTATTTCACCTAAGGTAACCAAAGAATACATTCAATTTTCAGGAATCATATTTTATAGTAATTTTATCAAATTAACTGTCACATAAAACCTTCAAGCCTATAGCACACATGTTACTACTAAGCTGTGTCTACTCTGTACTAGATCGATATTTGTTTATTTCTGTAAAAAGCTTTGTGAATACTCACCCTGCATGTTGGTAGCTTTATTTTATCCACAGCTAATGAGCATCTTTTTTTGCTTTTCATCCAAGTTATTGGTAAACATGTTCAATAAACTTGAGAACAGAGCTTTCTGGAATGGGTAAAAAGTTCCCATCAGATGGCACCAAGTAATTAACCAATTTCTTAATTATAAGTATCAAGAAGATTTTGTAGCCTGTAGGCCTTCAAAATTTTATTTATTTTTAGACAATTTTATAGTGTTTTATCATTGCATGTCCTGTAGAGAGATGCTGCTGCTACTATGATGATTACCATCATTCATTGTAGAATGCCCTTCCAACATTTTCCCTATGGGAGTTTAAAGCATCTAAAAAATAAAATGATAATTTGTTCACTCTTAAATTTCCAGTGTCCAGAAAGTCCATGGCATATAATAGGAGCTCATTAATTGGTTTTTAAAACTAAAATACGTATTGGACTTTGATAGTGATATTACAGTAGCAAGACAATTGTAAGAGCTGCTGTTAGATGATGAAAAAATAGTCATTAATAATAATTTAATAATAATAATAACTGGGATAGTGGTAGAAGTTCCAACTGTACTGTATCTTGAGTTAGCACTTTTATTTCCTAGTCTAGCTAATATTTCAATAAGTATTCTATTTTACATGCTACGATGTTATTTAAAATTCAGTGAATTCATTAATAGTTTTAAATATTTGTATCTATTATTTATTTTATGTCACATATTATTTGAGAAATAGTTAAGATAGCTTGTAAGAATGCAAAACAACTCAGAAGGACATAATGTACATTTAAATTAAAAAAATGAGACAAAAAATAAAATTTGCAAAAGCAGATGGAGCCAGGAATGAGGTCACACAATGTGCATACATTCAAGTCTTATATACTTGTTGGAGCTGGGCCACAATTTGCCTTCAGTATTGGAGCAATCAACAGAAAACAGGAAAACATTATTCACAATGCAGTTCCTAACACCGGTGCTCAAATGTTTTCTATCTCAGGGTTTGGCACCAACCACCCATCCAGGTTGACAAAACTGGCACAGGAGGTTCTCATAATACCTCTGCTGCAGTTGCCATATCCAATCCATCACCCTGCCCAATGACTGTCCTCTGAGTAGCAACTGGAATAGTACCCACTCCTAAAACATCACCTTCTCACTTGAGAAATGCATTAGCCTTGTAAATGGTTTCTCCCCCAAACCCATGCATATCCCCCCAACTCTAATACATTTTTCACCTTGCAGCCACAGTGATTTTTTCTTTTAGTAGAACTTGGATTCTATTAGGTCTTTACATAATGCCTTTTAGAAATTCTCTGTTGATTTCAGGATAAAGCTTCAATATGGCATACCAAGTCTTACATGCTATGTCTCCCCAACACCCAAACCTAAATCATTTTACTATTTGTGTGGGGGGTAGTTAATGAAAAGGGTCTTAGCTTAGCTCCACAGTGACACTGTGTCCCCTAGCTTAGGACCTTTGCATTTGCTGTTTCCTCTGATTGGCTCTTTGTTATTTCATTTTGCAAACATTATACATTTAGTGGTGTCCAGAATATTTTAGGTAAGCAGATATCAGAACATTTATACATCATAAATAAAAAATATTTTTAAATACATAAGATAACTTTGAATAAATCTGGAGATAAATTATATTGACTAGATTATCCAAATAATGCTCACTTGTCTGGGCTATTAGTTTAACTGTTGTACACCATAACCTTAAAAAAGATTTTGTAAACAAATGAGTATTCTGCATTTACTGTTTTTTACATAGCACAATAAAAATGTCATGGTTATGTTTCACAAATATAAAATATTGAACATTTAAAATAATATTGTAAACTTTAAAAATACTAAGGATCCAAAAGCTGATTTGGGACATGAAGCAAATAAATCTGACATTCTATAAAAGTGAAATTTATTTAACAATCACTTTTTCTATTGCTTATTCTATAGAGCTATAATTTAAACTTCCTATTTCACCTCTTCTTCTCACCTTTATGAAGTAATCATATAAAGATGCTTTGGGGAGACAGACTATAAAGTCTTCAAGCTTCCTCTGAAATGACTCTATAAGGCCCAGGATAAATCTATTTCTAGTGACCATGTTGGAAGGACATATAGGGTAAAGGAGGGCTGACAACACATTGCATTTTGTAAAGAATACTGTATGTTAATAATAGTCACCCTTCTAAAATGATATTTCTTAAATTACTTTATAAAAATGTAGTCATATGAATAAACTACTTACACTGTTTATAACTTTTTTTGGCAGTTCAAGAAAATTCACTATATAATGATAATATGGTGTTTTACAAGCACACTAAGAGTTAAGATGGAAATGCCAGTTTTGGGGAAAAAAAATAAGAATAGAAAGAAAATGAGGTGCTAAGTAGCACAGTTGGTTGAGCAGCTGACACTTGCTTTCAACTCGGGTGGTGATCTTGAGATGGTGAGATCGAACCCCACCCACACAGGGCTCTGCACTCAGCTAGAAGTCTGCTTATGACTCTCTCTCTTTCCCCCTCAGTCTCTCCCCCATGAACTCTTTCTGTCTAAAATATAGAAATAAATCTTAAGAAGAAAGAATGGAAAGAAAATGACATTTCTTAAATAAAGATCAAATGTTAAGACAGTGATTTTCTTTGGATTTCAGAATTTTATTATATTTTATTCAATAAGAGAATGCTCTTAAAAATTGGATCTCTGGTGAATTAATGCAATCTATGTAAATGTTATATCAGACAATGTTGAACAAGACCAATTAAATTTATTTTCAAAAATTATGAAAAGTATGAATAAGTGTTGGAATTTGAAAGTTGTGCTTGTTGTATCAAAGGAATAGAGGAAAGAGAAAGAACTTAGCAAGTTATTGGTATTCATAGAAAGCATTTTATACAGTATGAAGACCACACCGAAGGGAAGATGTGGATTTTTGACAATTGTGGTTATTGACAATGACATGTGGTTAATTTTCTATCTATGATCAGAAGTTACTCTTCATCAAAATAAGAACCCATAGCATCATCTAGTAGTAGATCCTGGGTTTGCATTTAGGGGTAATGGATAGACATAGTAAGAACTATAGTTATAAACTATGCAAACAAACAGTTCTGTGCTGTTCCACTATTTCTACAAATGCTTCCAAAGTTATAGATATCTAAAGTTATCACTTAAAAATTGTATTTGTATGTTTTAATACATTTTTATTTTATTATTTATATTTAATTTCACTTAATCATTTCACTGGTGATATGTGTTTTGTTAACATTGATTGGAGAAAAGCAATGCAAAATGAACAGAGAAGGTGCTCAGGATGGATATGTGACTATTGATCACATATTTTGCTGCTTCATTGGAAGGAAAGAGCTTCCAAAGCCACTTCATTAGCCAGAAAATGGTCTCATTCATGTAAATCAAGTATTGTGAGATGAGAATTGAATAAGGAGCTTGGTCAGATGTGCAGTCTTGGCTTTCTGTGCTATTGTTTCTTGTTGCTATTCTACTCTCTTAAGTTCCTCCTCTCTGTAGGATTTCCCTATTTGACCAAGTTTAGTATGTGTGACCAAGACCAACCCAAAGAGAACTCTACAGAAATTCAAAATAATGACAGCAAAGTATTTAAAAGTGAAGGTGGTTACAATTATTGTAGTTACACAAAATTATAGAAATATTGACAAATAATATATGAGTGAGAAGTATTTTTCTATCGAGATAGTAATAATGGGTGGCTCTCTTCCATTTCCAGAGTAAAATATTATAAGATTACAGTTTCAGCATATAAAAGAATAAGTGTGCTAACCCACAATTGTTTGGATATTCATAATATTTCACTGGTTTAGAGAATTTAGTGTAGACATCTGTAGCATACAGGAATCAATAAAAGTAGTGAACACTTAGCAGCAGTAGTTTGTGACTTCAAAGTCTATAAACCGAAAGAGCAGATCACATGTGAAGGAGAACAGATAACCAGGCTGGGATAAAATGGAGAGGTTTTTAGGGCCTGGAATTTATAACACCTTGTCATCTTTATCCTGGGGCCTAGTTCTTTATTTTATACCTCAGGTTTACATGTTTCTTAATTGTTCTGTGCTCTGCGGGGTCTCCAGTGAATGCTTGAATAATTGAAAACATTTCTTTCCCTGCTGGTTGACTTTTGATCACTGTGGAACTGAAACAGCTAGATAAACTGCACTGATGATTGCGTTCACGTAAATGTATCAGATTTTAAGAAGGAATGGAGGCACCTGGAATGGCTCAGTGATTGTGTCTGCCTTTGGCTCAGGTCATGATCCTGGGGTGCTGGGATTGAGTTCTGCATTGGGCTTCTCATGAGGAGCCTGCTTCTCCCTCTGCCTATGCCTTAAAAAAAAAAAAAAAATGGAATGGTACAGCATCCACACTGCAGCCTCCTTTCTTTTAGTTAATTACTCTGAACTATTTTTTATACTGTAGTGTTTTGGACTCCAGTGCCACTTATGATAGCACGGGGATTACAACCTAACATATATCTGATCTGTTATTATAGTAATAATTCTTTTTACCTCCTCAAATATCCAAACCATTACTTTAACCCTTTATATAATGTTATGTGTCTAAAATAGATGGAGTATTTTTTTAAGATTTACTTGTTTGAGAGAGAGAGAGAGAGAGAGAAAGAAAGAGGATGTGAGGAGGGGAGGGACAGAGGGAGAGGAAGAGAGAATCTCCTCGATGAACTGTGGAGCCTGATATGGGGCTCAATCCCAGGACTCTGAAATCACAAGCTGAGCAGAAACCAAGAGTTATTTAATCAATTGTGCCACCCAGGCACCCCTAGATGGAGTGTTTTTAAATGTATTATTGCCAATGAGATGATCATGGAGTGAAATTTTAAAGGTAACAAGTAAATGAAATATTAGTAATCAGAATCCAGAGTCCAGTGATGGCATTTGTGTGTTAGGATTAAACTCAACAGCAGGCAAAAGTAAAAAACTAAAACAAGGCAAGAACAAGAAAAAGACCCAATCGCATTTTCACATGCGCTTCAGTTCTCAAAGATAATGTCTTTGAAACATAATAATATGTCTACATATTGTCTACAATGATATTGTACTGCCTGGAGCCCTGGTTAGAGATAACAAAGCTTAAAATATTTGTTTACCTATTTTCTCTATGGAACAAAAAATTATACTATTGAAATATATTGTTGAGTATGGAGTTGACTGGCTAATGCTAATCAACTTAAGCCAGGTAGATCATTTTACTTGTTTGAAGGTTTTGCGGGAAAATAATTTATTTGGCTAATTTTTCTTCCTTGATTCTTTAGTATATACAGTTATTAAGGAAAAGCTTAATAAGTATACATTATGGAAATATCTACTATAATATAAAAATTAGAAATGAATTGTTTAAATCCAGAAAATTTGTATCAGAATGCTTCAATATCACTGAATTATGGACAGAAGAATTCAAATAGAAAGTAAACAGAAAGATTTAATTAAAATTTTTAAAATCACAAAACATCTATTATGACTAATAAAATAAGAACAATAATGAAAAATTGGCCACATAACCTAAAAGTTAAAAATATTGTCCATAATAGTTAGAGAAGTCAAGGTACAACCCAGAATTGAATGGTATTAAATTACAAATTGATTATAGTTCTTATATTTCTTTGTTACTTTACAATTGAAAGTAAATTTCAAAATTAATTTTGTAAAGAATTTAGACAATATAAAAAAACATGAGAAAAATATTTTTTAATTAATTACCTAAAATTTAAAAAAATAATAATTACCTAAAATTAGACTATTCCTGAAATAAAAAATCAACACTTTGATGAAAGGATCCTTTCATAAATCTCCTTTTTGAATTATCTATAAATCCAGAACTCAAAGTAAGGCTATGGGGTGCCTGGGTGGCTCTGCCTTTGGATCAGGTCATAATCTGCCCATGATCTCAGGGTCCTGGGACCAAGCCCACACTGGGCTCCTTGCTCAGCAGGGAGTCTGCTTCTTCCTCTGCTGCTGCCTCTGCTTGTGCTCTCACACTCTCTCTCTTTCTCTCTATCAAATAAATAAATGAAGTCTTTAAAGTAAGAATATATCATATGTGCTGTTTTTATCATGGACAATTGTATTTTGCTTTTTGCTCCTTTCCTCCTTCTTCTCCACCTCTCTTGCTCAATACTTCAACTTTCTACCTCCAGGGTAACAATGGTTAGTAACCTGGTTTATATATATATATATATATATATATATATATATATATATATATGGTTTATATAAGTATATATATTAGTTTTATATATATTATGGTTTATTAATGTATATATATAGTTTATATATATGGTTTATATATGTATATATGTATATATTTATATATGTATATATATAGTTTACATATATGTTTATATATGTATATATATACTGTATATATATAGTGTGTATATAAACCATATATATGTGTATATATATAGTTTATATATATGGTTTATATAGTATATATATAGTTTATATATATTGGCTTATATATGTATATATATTTATATGTATATATTTATATATGTATATATATAGTTTATATATATGGTTTATATATGTATATATACACATATATGTTTATATATGTATATATAGTGTATATATAGTGTGTGTATATGTGTGTATACATTAACATGTATATAATATCCACATATATGCATATAAATGTATGTCTATATATGTATTTACACAATACACATATTTATATGATATATACATACACAGTATATGACATGTGCACATAAACATGTATATCACATATGCATATAAATGCATAGATATGTGAGTTTATTTATTTATTTTTATTTTATTTATTTATTCATGAGAGACACAGACAGAGAGAGAGAGGCAGAGACACAGGCAGAGGGAGAAGCAGGCTTCATGCAAGGAGCCTGATGTGGGACTCGATTCTGGGTCTCCAGGATCAGGTCCTGGGCTGAAGGCGGCGCTAAACCGCTGAGCCACCCGGGCTGCCCATGTGAATTTAAACACATACATACACCGAGGTCTTTTTCACAGTTTGTTTTCAGAATTTGTATCCCATTTACAGAAATGGAATATTATAGATAAACGTCTCTGAGTCTTGCTTTTCTTATTGTACAGAATGGAAACCCTTCCACACCTTTCTAGTGACTGCATGATACTCTATGGTGTGATGTACCACAATTTATGCAACCATTCATCTTCCTTCCTTTCTTCTTTTTTGTTAATACTAAAAAATGCTACAGTTGATATATTTCTATATACAGTCTGATGTATTGACGCTCCTTTTCCTATGGGGTACCTCCATGAGTTTTAGATTGCTACACTGAATTATCTATTGGCCTTGAACTGTAATGGTGTTGAAGATGGTGGCCACATTTAGAGCCCTATATCATCATGAGTACAGAGTGTTATTAATTTTTTGTACTATGAAGTGTCAGTATTCTTTTTTCTTTTTTTTAATAAATTAATTTTTTATTGGTGTTCAATTTACCAACATACAGAATAACACCCAGTGCTCATCCCGTCAAGTGTCCCCCTCAGTGCCCGTCACCCATTCACCCCCCCCCCCCCCCCCTCCTCCCCTTCCACCACCCCTAGTTCATTTCCAGAGTTAGGAGTCTTTATGTTCCGTCTCCATTTCTGATATTTCCCACACATTTCTTCTCCCTTCCCTTATATTCCCTTTCACTATTATTTATATTCCCCAAATGAATGAGAACATACACTGTTTGTCCTTCTGCGATTGACTTACTTCACTCAGCATAATACCAGTATTCTTTAATTTTTGTGTTGACTCACAAACTTAGGAGCTTCTTGGGTGAAATGTGAAAGTGCCTCCATACATGGAGGGCAAGGAGGAACAGAAGACAGAAGCAGGCCATTTCTGATTGGTAGGTGGCAGGTTTAAAAAGCAAGGACACTTACTTAAGAGGCTTGTTTAGGTGACCGCAAGATGAGTAGATCTCTGCACCTGCCTGCCAGAATCTTAAAATTTCATATAGGATCCAAAGCTGGATTCCACCCAGAGGGTCTCAGCAACACCTTAGTCTCTCAAGAGAGAGATGTGAACTTATCATGATGTGAACTTGATCCTCTTCACCTATTTACCCATTCTCCCAACCACCTCTCATTTGTCACCCTCAGTTTGTTCTCCATATTTTTGAGTCTATGTTTTTTTAAAATATCTTTGTTTTTTTCCTTGGTTCATTTTTTTTGTTTCTTAAATTCCACACATGAGTGAAATCATATAGTATTTGTCTTTCTCCGACTTATTTCACTTAGTATTATATCCTCTAGGTCCATCTGTTTTGTAGCAAATGGCAAGATGTCATTTGTTGCTATGGCTGAGTAGTATATTATATGTGTATACCACATTCTCTTCTCTATTAATCTATTGATGGCTAATTGGGTGGCTTCCTTATCTTGGCTATTGTACATAATGCTGAAAGAAACATAGGAGTGTATATATCTTTTTGAATTAGTGTTTTCATTTTCTTTGGATTAATACCCAGTAGTGAAATTACTGGATCATATGGTATTTCTATATTTAATTTTTTTGTGGAACCTCCACAGGTGGCTATTCAGATTTACATTATCACCCCAAAACTGTACAAGTTTTTCTTTTTCTCTGCATCTTC
This sequence comes from Canis lupus familiaris, assembly GCF_011100685.1. Lineage (NCBI taxonomy): Eukaryota > Metazoa > Chordata > Mammalia > Carnivora > Canidae > Canis > Canis lupus. The sequence goes on along the minus strand of NW_023331807.1, from coordinate 9,061 downwards.
TTCCACCCTTGTTATCTCTTCCCTTTTAGAGTCTAGCCCTGGGACAGGTGTCAGGTGCCACCTCATTGTGGTTTTGATTAGCATTTCCTTGATGATGAGCATCTTTTCATGCATCTTTTGGTCATCTGTACATCTTCTTTGGCTAAATTGTCTATTCACATCCTCTGCCCATTTTTTAAATTGGATTATTTGTGGAATTTTGGTGTTGAGTTGTGTAAGTCCTTTGTATATTTGGGTATTACACTCTTATTGGATATATCATTTGTAATATCTTCTCCCATTCAGTAGGTTGTCTTGTTGTTGAGGTTGTGTAGATTGTTGAGAGAGAGAGAGAGAAAGAGAGAGAGAGAGAGACAGAGACACAGCCAGAGGGAGAAGCAGGCTCTCTGCAGGAGCCCAATCTGAGACTTGATCCCGGACCCTGGATCATATCCTGAGTCAAGGCAGACGCTCAACCACTGAGCCACCCAGGTGTCCTGTTTCATTGGTTTCTTTCTCTATGCAGTAAGCTTTATATTTAGTGTAGTCTCAATAGTTAATCTTTTTTTTTAAGTTTTCATTGACTTAGAAGACATATCTAGAAAATGTTTGTATGGCTGATGTCAAAGAAATTACTGCCTGTGGTTCTTCTAGGAGGTTTTATAGTTTCAGGTTTCACATTTAGATCTTCAATCCATTTTATTTTGTGTATAGTGTATGAAAGTGGTCATTTCATTCTTTTGCATGTAGCTGTCCAGTTTTCCCAGCACCATTTGTGACTAGTAGTCTTTTCTCCCTTGTATTTTCTTGCCTCATTTGTCATACACTAATTGGTCATGTAAATATGGGTTTATTTCTGGTTCTCCATTCTGTTCTCTTGATCTCTGTGTCCATTTTTGTACCAGTACCATAATGTTCTGATTACTTTCAGCTTTGTAGTATATCTTGCAATCTCAGATGTGGTATCTCCAGCTTTGTTCTTCTTTCTCAAACTGTTTTGGGTATTTGGGGTCTTTCATGGTTCCATACAAATTTTAACATTATCTATTCTATTTCTGTGGAAAATGCTACTGCTTTTTCGATAAAGATTGTGTTAAATCTGTAGGTTGCTTTGGCTAGCACATATATTTTAACAATATTTGTTCTGATAACCTATGAGCATAGAATGTCTTTCCATTTGTGTATCTTCCGTTTCTTTATCAGTGTTTAGTCATTTTCAGAGTACAGGTTTTTCAACTCCTTGGCTAAGTTTATTCCTTAGGTTTTGTTTTGTTTGTTTGGTACAATTGTAAGTGAAATTGTTTTCTTAATTGCTCATTCTACTGCTTCATTATTTGTACATAGAAATTCTACAGATTTCTGTTATTAATTTTGTATCCTGTGACTTTATTTTTTTTTTTGTATCCTGTGACTTTAATCAATTTATTTATCAGTTCTAGTAGTTTTTTGGTGGCATCTTTATGGTTTGCTATATATACTATCATGTTACTGTAAATAGTGAAAGTTTTCCTTCTTCCTTACCTATTTGATACCCTTTATTTGTCTTTCTTGTTGATCACTGTGGCTAGGATTTCCAGTGCTATTGTGAATAAAAGCAGTGAGAGTGGATATCTTTGTTTTTTTCCCAATCTAAAGGAAAAATTCTCAGCATTTCATCATTGAGTATTATGTTAGCTGTGGCTTTTTCATATATGGTCTCTTTCTCCTCTTTTTTCTTAAGGAGTCTGGGTAAATGTTTATCAATTTGTTGACCTTTCAAGGAAACAGCTCCTAGTTTCATTGATCTGTTGTATATATATATTTTTTTAATTCTGAATCATTTATTTCTACTCTAATCCTTATTATTCCCTTTCTTCTGGCTTGGGTTTTTGTTTGTTCTTTTTATAGCTCCTTTAGTTGCAAAGTTAGATTGTTTATTTGAGATTTTTACTGTTTCTTGAGTTAGGCCTGTATTACTATAACTTTTCTCTTGAAATAGCTTTACTGCATCCCAAAGAGTTTGAACCATTCTGTTTTCATTTTTCATTTGTCTCCAAATATTTTGAAATTTCCCTCTCATTTCTGGTTGATGTATTTAATATTTAGCCTCCATATATTTTGTGTCTTTCTGGATTTTTTCTTCTGATTGAATTCTAGTTTCATATCATTGTGATTAGAAAAGATGCCGTGATATGATTTAGTCTTTTTGAATCTACTCAGATTTGTTTTGTGGACTAACATCTGATCTATCCTAGAGAATGTCCCATGTGCACTTGAAAATAATATGACTCTCTCTTTTTTTTTTTTTTTTGGATGCAGTCTTCTGAATACATCTGCTGCGGTCCATCTGTTCTAGTGTGCCATTCAAAGCCACTGTTTTCCTCATTGATTTCTGCTAGATGATTTATCCATTGATGTAAGTGGGTGTAAAAATGCCCTAGTATTATTGTATTACTGTCTATTTCTTCTCTTTATGTCTGTCAATAATTGCTTTATGTATGTGGAGCCTCTACATTGAGTGCATAGATGTTTACAATTGTTATATCTTCTTGTTGGATGTTTCTGTTATCATTATGCAGTGTGTTCTTTATCTTTTGCTACATTCTTTGTTTTAATGCCAGTTTTTCCAATATAAGTATTATTACTCCAGTATATTACTTCTTTCCCACTTCCATTTGCATGGTAAATATTCTTTTGATCCTTTCACTTTCAACCTATAGGTTGTCTTTATGTCTAAAGTGAGTCCTTTATAGGCAGCATATAGATGGGTCTTGCTTTTATGTCCATTCAGTCACCCTATATCTTTTGACTGAAGAACTTAGTCCATTTACATTCAAAGTAATTATTGATAGGTATGTACTTTTTGCCATGTTGTTACTTTTTATGGTTGTTTTTATAGCTTTTTCTCTGTTTCTTTCTTCTTCTCTTGCCTTTCTTCTCTTATACTTTGATGGCTTTCTTTCATGTTACACTTAAATTCCTTTCTCCTTTTTTTTTGCAGATATATTGTAGGTTTTTGACTTGTGGTTACCATTAGGTTCATATGTAACATCTTATGGTATAGTTGTCTATATTAAGTGATGGTCACTTTAGTTTGAATTGATTGCAACACGCACTCAATTTTTACTATCCTCCATGTTTTGGTGTATGTGATGTCATACTTCACATCTTTTTAATTTTGTGAATTGTGACTGATTTTTGTAGGTAAAATTGATTTTATTTCTTTTGTACTTTGACTTACATATTGGTTTTATAAGTGATTCATCTACTTACTTTATTATACCATTTCCATTTACTTGCAAAATTGTTTCCTTTTATAATTTTAAAGATTTTATTATTTATTTATTATTTGTTTGTTTATTTATTTATTTGACAGAGAAAGAAAGAGCACAAGCAAGGGGAAGTGGCAGGCAGAGGAAGGAATAGGTTCCCTGCTGAGCAAAGAGTCTGATGTGGGCTTTTATTCCTAGACCCTGAGATCATGACCTGAGCCAAAGGCAGACACTAATGGATTAAGCCATGCAGGTGCTCCCTTTTATCATTTTTTTTTTACTCAAAATTATGACCTTTTCCTCATGCAAAAATATTCATTTTAATGTTTCTTATAAGGCTTGTTTAATGGTTTATGAATTCCTTTAACTTTTTTTTTTTCCCCTCTGGGAAAGTCTAACTCTTCCCTTCTATTCTGAATGAAAACCGCTATTAAAGTATTTGTGGTTTGCAAGGCTTTTTTTTCTTTCAGCACTGTGAATATATCATGCCACTCCCTCCTGGCCTGTAAAGTTTTCTGCTGAAAAATAATCTGATAGCCTTATGGGGTTTCCCTTCATATATAATTGTTTTTCTATGCTCTTGCTGTTTTAAAAATTCTCTTTATCAATATTTTTTGCCATTTTAATAATATGTGGTGCAGGCTTTCTTTCATTAATTTTGTTGGAAGCTTTTTGTGTCTCCTGGATCTGGATATCTGTTTCCTTTCCCAGATTAGGGAAGTTTTCAGCTATTATTTCTTCAAATAAATGTTCTGCCTCCTTTTCTCTATCTTCTCTAATTGTAACCCTTATAAGATAAATGTTATGCTTGATGGTGTCACCAATTTTCCCTAACCTATTCTCATTTCTATTATCCTTTTATCTTGTTGCTGTTCAACTAGATTGCTTTCCATTACCTTGTCTTCCATAGTGTCGATCTGTTCTGTCTTCTAATCTGCTATTGATTCTAGTGTATTTTTTTTTAATTTCAGTTATTGAGTTCTTCATCTGTTTCTTTTTTTTCTTTCTTTCTTTCCTTTTTCTTTTCTTTCTTTTTTTTTTTTTTTTTTTTTTTTTTAGATTTTATGTCTCTTTTTTAAGGTTCTCACTAAGATCCTCCACTCTTTTTCTCAAGTCCAGTATATGTTTGACCCATTACTTTGAATTCTTTATCAGGCATATTGTTTAGCTGCATTTTAACTTAGCTCTTTTTACTGTTTGCCTGTCCTTTCATTTGGATCATATGCCTCTTCTATTCATTTATTTAACTCTCTGTGTTTGTCTGTAATCATTAGAAAGGTCACTTGTGTCTCCTGATCTTGGCATTATGAAGACAAGAGGTCCTGTGGTGCCCTGCTAACACAATATCTCCTGTTCAACAGCAATCAGGCACCTCAGGGGTGTCTCCTACATGGTTTGTGTGCACCCTACTATGTGGCCTGAGCCTCCTTTACATTTAGTCTAGTCACTGTAATGACCCACTTTGCCTTTTGTGGGGGTTCCAGGCAGGGTTTGGTTCCTGCCCTTTAAGGGGCCTCTTTCTTGGGGCTGTAGTAGGTTGTACGCTGGGCAGTGTTAGAAGACAAACCAGATGTCCACCCTCTGTTCATCTCCTAGGGAGGTGTAGTCATGCTGATTGGAAGGGTGCTCTTGTAGCATTGCCATTTATAAGATTTGGCTGCTGGGATTGCAGGCACACTGGTGTGTGGTTATCTCCTTACTGGCACGGAGCCAATGGAGTGGCACTAGTCCATTGCTGGGGTTGCTTGCAGGATGTTGGGAGCTGCTTTGGAGAAATGCCTGCTATGTGAGGTGGGTTGGATGGAGCAGATCCACCGGGCAATGCAGGGGTGGGGCATGTGGTGTTAACAAGATAGGTCAAGAGTGTTCACACTGGTTCTCCCAAGTGTTTGACTGTCTACACTGCAGGAGGGGAAGAGAAAGAAGAGAAATGGTGTCTTTCAGTCCTTTTGTTCTTGGAGAAATCCTCTAAAGATCACTACCCCTCTAGTACATGTTCCAAGATTAGTAAATAATTCTCCTCCACATATGTCCTGGGAGCTTTTCAAACTGCTGCTTCTGTACTGTGTTTAAGTAAGGTTGTTTATTATGCTATCTCTTTAAGGGCAGGGACTCAGTTTTCTTTCTCTCTCAGTATTACCCAGAGTAGGCCCACTAATGTTTTTTAAACTACCTGGTGCTAAGGGGCACCTGGGTAGCTCAGTCAGTTAAGTATCTGACTCTTTGTTTCAGCTCAGGCCATGACCCCAGGGTTAGGGATCCAGCCTCAATTCTGGCTCCATATTCAGTACAGAGTCTGCTTATCCCTCTCCCTCTCCTCTGCCTCTTCCCCCATGTATAAATAAAATAAATAAATAAAATCTTAAAATAAAGGAAGAAAGAAAGAAAGAAAGAAAAGAAAGAAAGAAGAAGAAAGAAAGAAAGAAGAGAAGAAAGAAAGAAAGAAAGAAAGAAAGAAAGAAAGAAAGAAAGAAGAAAGAAGAAAAGAGAAAGAAGAAAAGAAAGGAAGAAGAAAGAACAAATGAACTTGGAGTTAAGCCCCACTGATTATACCAATTTAGCCCTTTCTACTCTTTTCAGTGTGGTTTCCCATCTATGTTCAAAGGTGGAGAGGCTCTTCTGCCAGTCTTTGAGTTTGTTTCAGAGTTAGCTGCACATATGTAGCAGTTATGACAATGTGTCCATGGGACAAAGGGAGCTCCAGATCCTTCTCTGCATCTTTCTAGAAGTCCATTTGTTATTTTAATTTGTTTTCTTCTAGAAGAAGAACACCTCACTATATAATGGGCCATGTTGCTTACTCCTCTGAATTTTCTATTCTTATTATTTTCTCATTGTTGTGTTAGAATTATCAATTATAAGAAGTTTTAAATATTATATATACTAAATCCTTTAAATGGCCCTATGAATAATCATTTTCTCATACTTACATAGTTTCACTTTGTTATAGTATTTTTGCTAAATGAACATTTGATATTTGTCAAATGTATCCATCTTTTTAATATTGGCTTTAGTTCCGATGGAAGTTCTTTTCTAAACCATAGGCGGGTAATATATTTTAAATGATCTAAATATTACCAATTATAGATGGGTTTTGTCATAATGGATTAAAAAAGAAAGAAAAAAGAAAATAAGACTCAACTGCATAATGTATTGTCTTCAAGAACCCACTTTAAATATAAAGACCTTGATAGGTTAAAAGTAAAAGAAGAAAGAAGAGGAAGAAGAAGAAGAAGAAGAAGAAGAAGAAGAAGAAGAAGAGAAGAAGACGAAGAAGAAGAAGAAGAAGAAGAAGAAGGAGGAGGAGGAGGAGGAGGGAGGAGGAGGAGGAGGAGGAGGAGGAGAAGAAGAAGAAGAATACCATGCTAACAAGAATCCAGAGAAAGCAGGGGCTGATGTACTCAATCAAACAAACTAAATTCTGAACAAGGGCAGTTAGCAGGGATAATGGGTGAATACAATGAAGAAGGGGCCAATTCTATAAAAAGACAAAAAATCCTATGTTTTCTGTTTAACAACAAATCATAAAAACACAAGAGGCAAAAATGTATAGAACTGGAAGGAGAAATAGAAAAATCCACTATTATAATTGGAGATGTCAACATCTCTCGGTTGGCAACTAAAGATCCAGCAGGAATAAAATTAGTAACTATAAAAGATGAGCTAATCAGCACTATCAATCAACTTAAATTAATTGATATTCATAAAATACTCTATTCAATAATAGCAGAATACACATTCTTCCCAGGTTCACATGGAACATAAACCAAGATAAACCCCAATGACCATATTGTATATGCAATATTAACATAGAGAACTAGGTGTGTGGGGGTTTATGGGAATTGTCTATAATATGTTTGCAATTTTCCATTAATTTAAAGCTATTCTAAAATTAAAAATTATATTAAAATTATACGTGAGAATTTAAAATAATATTTAGGATTTTTAAAGTTCATACTTAGCTACATTGCATATAGAAAAATCATAACACTGGATTTAAAATTTCTAAAAAAATGTACAAAAGATTTGGTTAAAATTTAAATTTGTTATCTATTTAAGAAGAAATGTATTTAAGTTATGAGATATAAAAGGTTATTTTATATTAGCAAATATATCCTTTAACTGACAAAGCAGATAGATTTGCCTGCATCAAGTGTTAATTGTTAATTATTATAAAACATATTTCAATACTTTTTTATTTTAACTATAAATGAATAGTCTGAGAAAATATTCTTAATACCTCTACTATCTTTCTTAATTTTCTTTTGATGTTTCCCTACCAGAATAATTTAAAGATTAATATCAATGTTCATTAATAGTAACAGGCAGTTCATGATTATCAAATGGAACTATGAAGGATTAGAAGGATTTAATGTGAACTGTTAAAATGCATTCAACAAGAAAAAAATTGCATAAAATGTCACCTAACATTTCAAATTATTTGTTGCAAGCCATTAAGAAACCAGTCAATAAACTGTTTATATAATGGGAATATAAATATTCATGACAAAAGTCAGTGGTCTCCTGCTGATAAATGATGATGTCACCGCAGCACATCTTCACAACTAGGTTCAAGGGGTACTATGGCTCAACGTTTATTTGATTTGAATATGAAGAGCTTTTAGTAAAGTTTACAGCCCTTCATGCAGAGAACAAAAATTAGTATTTTTGTTCAAAAATACTACAAAATATACAAAAATAATTGAACATTTAGTACTCTGAGACAATATTTATCTTCAAATACAGTGTACGTTTACTTAGAATACTTGGAGTAGGGGCACCTGGGTGTTTCAGCGATTGAGTGTCTGCCTTTGACCAGGTTGTGATCTTGGGGTCCTGGGATGGAGTCCCACATCAGGCTTCTAGCAGGGAGTCTGCTTCTTCCTCTGCCTGTGTCTCTGTCTGTCTGTGTGTCTCTCATGAATAAATAAATAAAAACTTTTAAAAAAGAAAAGAAAGAAGAAAAAGAATATTTGAATTATGTGATTTGTTGAAAAATCTCCGTCTTACACATTTTTACCATCCAGTACAAGAATTAAGAATTGTTTTATAGGGCCAGCCCCGGTGGCTTAACGGTTTTTTAGCGCTGCCTTCAGCCCAGGGCGTGATCCCGGAGACCCAGGATCCAGTCCCACATCAGGCTCCCTGCGTGGAGCCCGCTTCTCCCTCTGCCTGTGTCTCTGTCTCTCTCTCTCTATAAATAAATAAATATGTAAAAAAAAATTGTTTTATAGATCAGACACGTATGATCATTATTCCCAGAGGGTAACCAAATCGGAAAATATTATCAAAAGATTATATTTTCTGAGTTAGAATGAAAAACACATTATATTTTTATTTTCAGCACTACTATACTGTCATTTATCTTTCATAAACAAAGTTGTTGGCTCTTTGAAAATTTGCAGTGTGCCTTTTTTGCTGTGTAAAATATGAAGAAAACTGTCAAATGTGAAACTCTGATTTCATATTTTGTGCGTGTTACATATTTGATATATTTAATTCCTATGGATATAGACTAATCAATTTTAACTGCTTTGAGTTTGACCCTCTTTGGTCCTGCATTCTATCCTGTACTGCATCCTGATACTGTAGATATTTAATTCCAATAAAAACTTTATCCCTTAACCATGTTTAATAATGACTCTCCCTCTTCTTCTTAGGTCTCACTTTATAACCTCTATAGAGATGCTCCTGAATTCTCCTTTCCCTCCACTCCCCTCCTCTCCTTTCTTCTCCCTTCTCTTCCCTTCCTTTACTTCTAGGAATAAGACATTTTTGCTATGTGGTGTCGAGCAGAGCTTCCTAGTGGCTTGATGTTGCACTGTGCAAGC